>NW_009799103.1:1079902-1111540 GCF_000213175.1 Neurospora tetrasperma FGSC 2508 | reverse complement strand
ATTCTTACTATTTAATCTTTTAACTCCTTTTAGAAAATATAATAAAACGTTTAAATACCCTATTTATTACCTTATTTATAATTTAAAGTAAATTAATATTAAATAAATATAATTATTATAAACTTTTAATTATTTATTAGGGAATATATATTCCTATTTTATTAAAACTACGTTTATTATTTAATACTAATTATATTTCTCTTTCAATTTCCTTACTATTTATTATATCTAACGAATATAAATCCGGCGGAGGCGGATTATATTATAATAAAAATATATATAACCTATTAATTATATTATAATACCCTATATCTCTATTTCGAATTCCTACAAAGGTTCTAAATTGTAGAGCGATTCTTTATAACCCTAAACGCGAATAATATTTAAATTAATATCGATAATAATAGTATTATAGTAATATATTTCTACTTCCCCCGAATTAAGTAAATTATTATATTTATAGGGATAATTATCTCCCTATTGCCTTTAATTGCCTAAATAGTTTTACTATTAGGATTTTAGAAGGTGAAACTCTTATACCCTAGGAAGTAGATTTTCCTCTCGTACCCGGCGGACAATATAAAAGCGATTAGTTTCTAATTAATATTATTAAAAAAATTTTGGTTTTAAATTAAATTCGTTTAGTACTATTCCTATATACCTTATTGGAGTTAGACCTCTATCAATTTTTTAATTAGGGGAAAGAGTCTACGTATTAAGGTCTCTTTTAATATTGCCGGGTTCTTTATAATATTAACTTCTATTATAAAAAATAATCCTTAGAATATAATTAATATTAGTACTTTGAATATAATTGTAATAATAGAAAGGGCAATTGTAAGAATAGAAGACTTTTTATCTATATTTATATCCGTTAAGGAGAGCCTAGTATAGTATTGAATTAGAAAATCTATTTTAAATTATAGATAAAACAAATAAATAGGGTTAATATAATTTATTCAAATTAGTACTAAATTTAAATCTTTTAAATATTGTATATATAACTTCGTTTCTAAAATATTAAAGAATCTATTAATTTTTTATTATTATTATTATTATTATTATTATTATTTTTAATATTTATTTCCACTTCCTGTAGGATGTAAAATATATTATATTAGTAAATCTAGTATATAAAAATTATTTACTATAATTATTAATCCGAGGGTAATTTAAAGCCTATTATTAATAAAAATTATATATTGCTTATAGTATAAATATAGTTTAATACTTTTAATCGAACTGTTTAATAAGCGAACTGCTAATATATAGCGGGACCTATAGAATAAAGGAAAAGAATCTATTAATTATAAGTATATAATTAGGATTAAATTTAGGTCTAAAAGTCGGAAGAGAAGAACGAATATATATAAAGTAGTATAATATCCGTTCCTATAAGGGCCTTAAAGAATTAATTATTGGGAGAAATATAAAAAATAAATTATATTAGCGTTAATACAATTTAGGATATAAATCTAACAATAAGTATTTTACTACTTTATTTGAATAATTTAAATTTCTCTCTCCTTTTTTTTTTATTCGGAAGATACCTTTTCCGGCGATTTACCCAGCAATTAATTATAACCAACTTAGGGAAGGCTCTTAATTTAGAATATTAATTAACCTTAAACTAATCTTTATTTATAATTACTTATAACAACCAGGGTTTATTATACCCTAAAAGCCTCTTTTCTATTCCTTTCCGTTTATTTTTATACCTCTATTTACAACCCCCTATTTTCTTCCTCCCTCTTCCTTCCTCTTCCTTCCTCTTCCTCTAATTTACTCTTCCTCTAATTTATTCTTCCTCTCTCTATCTTCCCTTATTTATTTACTTAAACAAACGCCTTTAATAAATTTAGTACCCGTTTTAGTAAGGCTGGATTAATACTATTATAGGGAAGATATATTAACCTTTATCCTTAGTAGCGGGGGTATAAAGTTATAAAATTCGCTATTCTATTCTAGGTTATTATAATTAAATTTAAAACCGTAAGCGGAATTTTGAATTGGAGATATTATAGTAGTAGTAACGACCATTTATAAGCCTAAACTTCTTCCCATTAATAAATAAAGTTAATTTAGATAGAAAGAGAGTATTTTATTACCTATACGAATTGAATTACTATTTATATAAAATTAATTTTAGAGTACCTTTTAATACCCAATCGGTAATATAAATTGTATATTAAATTGCAAATTCTTATATTTTAATTAAGAAGGATTATATATAATAATTTAGTTATTTATTATAATTATATAAAACTATTTAAATGACTAAACTATTAATTTTAATTATTTATATCCTTTTATAAGAATATAACTTAATTAATATAGTAATTTACTACTACTATAATACTATATAATTATAGTAATACTACTATAAATATATTAGTTCTCCCAAATACTATTAAAAAAGAAACTATTTATCTAATCGAAGAGAATTAAGGCTTTTACTATTATATTAACTTTAATTATAACTAGGTAGTTACGGGTTAATCCCGTAGTATTTAGACTATATAAGTATTTATATAAGGAGAGTTAAGGGATAGAATAATTTTATATTTTTGTAATAAAATATATTATTTTAATAATAGTAGAAGGTACTAGAATTTATAAAATTCTTATAAATTTACCTATCCTCCTAAACCCTTCGGATAGTACGCTAGGAAAATAAAATATAGAAAAAGGAATTAAGAACAATATAAAATATATTATATATTTTATAAAAAATTAATAAATTAAATTAATCCTAATATAGTACTAATAAATATTATCCGTCCTTAGAGGTTATAATTAAATAATTAGTAATTTAATAGTAACTAAAGTACATTCTAACCGTTATAAATAATTTAGAAACTATTTTACTCTAAACTATAACTATAATTCTCTAAATTATTTAATATAATTTAACTTTCAATAATTTTTATATTTATTTCAATATATTTAACGTTAATATATAAGTAATAATTAGTAAGGTTAAACGAAATATTAGTCATTATAATACTAATATTAATCGTTTAGAGGCAGTTCCCTAACGCCGGATCCTAAATTTTAATCGTCCTATTATCCGAACTATACGCAAACTATTAATTATTAAGTAAGAATACTATTAAACGAACGGAGCTACTATAACCTTCGAAGGTCTAAAAGTAGCTCCCTAACGCCGGATTCTAAATTTTAATTATATAGTCCCTTAAACCGAATATAAACCGCTAGCTATTAAGTAAAAATACTATTAAATTAATATAATAATTATAGCCTTCTAAGGTTTAGAGGTAGTTCTCCAATATTAAATTTTAAATTTTAATTATTTTATCCTATAAACTGGATATAAACTGCTAGCTATTAAACGAAAATACTATTGAACGAACGTCCTAATTATAGCCTTCCAAAATTTAAAAGTAGAGTTTTAATGTTGGATTCTAAATTTTAATTATATAATCCCCCGAACCGGACGTAAATTGCTAATTATTAAGCGAGAATACTATTAAATAAACCTAATCGCTATAGTTTTTTAGAATTTAAAGGTAGCTTTCTAACGTTAGATCCTAAATTTTAATTATTTAATCCTATAAACCGGATGTAAATTGCTAGCTATTAAGCGAGAATACTATTGAATAAATTTAATCGCTATAGCCTTTTAAAGTTTAAAAATAATTCCCTAATGTTAGATTCTAAATTTTAATTATATAATCCTATAAACCGGACGTAAGCCGCTAGTTATTACGCGAGAATACTATTAAATAAATTTAATTGCTATAACCTTCTAAGGTTTTAAAAAGACAAACTTCCTAACGCCGGATTCTAAATTTTAATTATATAATTATCCGAACCGGATATAAACCGCTAATTATTAGGCGAAAATACTATTAAATTAATATAATAATTATAGCCTTCTAGAATTTAAAGGTAGCTCCCTAACGCCGGATTCTAAATTTTAATTGTTTTATTCTACGAATTAGATATAAACCGCTAGTTATTAAGTAAAAATACTATTAAACAAACCTAATTGCTATAACCTTCTAAAGTTTAAAGGTAGTTTTTTAATGCTAAATTCCAAATTTTAATTATATAGTCCCCCGAACCGGATGTAAATTACTAATTATTAAATAAGAATACTATTAAACGAATAGAGTTATTATAACCTTCGAGGGTTTAAAGGTAATTCCTTAATACTGGATCCTAAATTTTAATTATTTTATTATCCGAACTGGATGTAAATTGCTAACTATCCAACAAAAATACTACTAAATAAATATCCTAGCTATAACCTTTTAGGATTATATTCTAATTTAATTCTATAGCTAACTTAATTCGAATTTATTTAAGTTCTTCTATATTAAAATTCCTCTTTATTAAACTACTATTTAAAGTAAATATAAGTATTAAAATATATATTTAAAATAGAACTTATTCTATTATTTATTAATAAAATAGAATAAATTAGTAAGTATTCTAAATAAATTTTATTAATTACTATTAATTATTACCTCCCTATATCTTTAATTAAATAAAATTCCTAGTACGGAATTAAATTTATATTTATTAATAAGCCCTCGAACTTTCGAATTATAATAACGCCTATAAATATAGTTTAGAATAGATTTAGAGCTTCCAACTAATAAAAGTACTTCGTTTTAAAGAATATATAAATAACCCTATTATCCTATAAAAGATTATTCTAATTTATATTCGTACTAAAAACTAAATTATATAAATAATTAATTTAATAAACGTATAAATACCGTACCGTTACTAGCGGGTCTAAATTCGGTACTTAAACCTTATTATTCGGAAATCCTAATACGTTTAAACCGTATATATTATATTATAATATTATAAACATAATTTTAAATAATTTTAAAAAGATAATATAATTTATATCTTCTTTCCTAAAAGGAAAAATCCATTTAAATGCCTCCTAAGAAGCTTAATTACTAATTTTATTAAAGGCTTTATTAAATAAAAAGTCCTTAGCTAATTAATAAATAAAATAAATAGTCCGTTCTTATAGTATTAGAAATAAACTATAAAGCCCTATAATTATTTTTAATAATTTAAAATTATTATAAGTATTATTAAATTTATTAGTAAGAGTAATTAATTCTTTAAAGTTAATTAATCGGCGAACAATTATAATAATAGTAAAAAGGTACCTATAAAGATCGGATTTATTAAATTAATTTATATCTTCTTTTATCCGTATATATAGAATATTTAGCCCAAATAGAAATATACGTAGCTTTTTTAGAGTAAACCCTTCCTAAACCTTTTTAAACGCTTAATAAATTAATATTACCTAAAAGAATATATTTTATATATTAAAATATAAATAGTCCTAAACGGTCTTTTTTATCCTTAAATTATATTTTTTCCCCCCTACTAAATTATTTACCTTATATAGAATAAATATATTAATAACCACTATAACGGATTCCGTATTTAATTCTAAGGAAACCTTTACTTTATTTATAGCTTCCTCTAACTATTCTTTAACTTATAGCTAATTACAATTTAAAACAATCTATTTAATTCGAAATTTAAATAATAATTATTAAGTAATTAAATTGAAAAACTATAGTAGGTCTATTAGAATATATTTATTAAATATATTAAAAATTAAATAAATTATTCGGAGGCTTAGGTTTTGTAGAATATTAATAAAGATTTTCAATAGGGCGTCCTACGTATTTATATTTTTAAAGAAGCCTTTATTTATATAATTATATTTACTTTATACGTATAAGAGGATAAATAACTATTAATTACTAAATAAATAAATTAAACTATATAATATAATAATTATATTATTAATATAAAAGTTAGTAGTTTAGTAAAAGAAGTAAATTATATTATAATAGTACGCTTTAATAATATTACTTTAATCTAATTTATTAATAATACTATATAGTAATATAGTCTTCGCTTTACCGGGGTCGCCCTTAATTTAGAATAATTAATACTATAAATTATTATATTATTATTAAAAGTTAATATTATTAAAGACCCAACGATATAAATCCTATAAAAGGCTACCTTTAATCCGTTCGATACAAACTTTATTATTATAAGGATTAGTAAAACGTAAGTACTTTAAATATTACTAGTCCTTCTCTAATATTATATAACTAACGAATTACTCGAAGCGAAACGTTACTTACTAATTAGTATATATTTAAGTATTATTTTGGAAATAGTTTTCAGCGTTTTAAATAGCCCCCAAATCAACTTTCTAATTATTAAGCGTAATTATATCCTATAGAAAAACTAAGCCGCAATTACAATAATAAGTACAAATATTTTTAATTTAATAAAAGAGGAGCACTTTATAAAAGTTAATAATTTAATTCTCTAATTCGCTTCTTATTCTATCGAATTTACTAATATTATTAATAAAATCCCTAAGAAGGCTAATTAATAAATTCCAATATTAATCTATTCTTTTAATAATATAATTAATCCTTTTATAATTAATTTCAATTACTTTTATAAAATTAATAAATATCTATAGAAATTAATATATAAAGTATTATACTCTAAATAAATATACCTCTAAAGTAATATAAATACCGGTCTAAGTAAGCGCAGGTTAAAGTATAACCTAAATTACTATATTTATAACGTTCTTTATAAATGAAACGATATTTATAATTATATTAAAGCTCTCTTTTACTTTAACCTCCCTCTCAATCTTAGTTAATCTAGTATTAATAAATTAAGTTATTTAATAATGTCTATTTAAAATATTTTAAATAATAATATTCGATTAAAACTTAAATACTATTGAGCCGGGGCTATCCTATAGCTATTAGGACAATATCTTCTTGTATACGTTTACTAATTTAACCTCTTCTTATTTAAATTTATTATAAATATATTCCTAGAATTATATAAATAAATTAATAGTAGTATTATCTATATTAGCGGATATGTCTATATCGATAGAACTAATAATTAGAGCAGCTAAAAATTATAAAGGGGACGTCTCTTTATTAATAGAATTAATAATTAAAGTAGTTAGGGGCCGTAGGATAAACGTCTTTATATTAATAGAATTAATAGTTAAAGTAAATAGGAATTATAAAGCGGACGTTTATACGTCAGTAAAATTAATAACTAGAGCGGCCGGAAGGGGAAGGGAAGCTAGGAAGGGAAAGGAGGACGTAAAGGTAGTAGTAGAAATATACTATATAAACATTAGTAATTTAAATAAAAATATAAGGTAAAATTACTCTTAATCCTTAAAACCTTCCTTAGCCTCTATATTTCTATATTATTTAATACATATCTAAAACTATAAGCGTAATTATCGAAGTATTGTAACTTTAAGGAAGGAATATTTTAATAATAGTAAAAATATTATAATTAATAATTAATAAATCGAATTTATAAAAGTATTAAAAATTCCTCTCTCCTACTATCTAGGTCAAAATAAATAAAAAAAATTAAAATACTATTTTCTCGAAGTTATAAGGGAATATAGGCTTTATATTATTACTTTATTAAGCGCGAAATAATTAGTAGCTTCCTTCTAACTATACGCTAATTACCTAAATACTATTTCTTTTTTAAAATTAAATATTTATAAACCCGGAAGGTTGAAGGCGTTAAATTAATTACTTAGGTTAAACGAATATTATAACTTTCCGTTACTAATTTATAGAATTAATTTTCTACCCAAATATTCTAATAATATAAATATTTAATTACTCATCTATATAATTAGTACTAATAGTATAGGGTAATACTTTAAGGGGCGTAAGTAATATATAAATATTATATAATAAACCCAAGCAAATCTTCTTCGCTATACGAATTAAATTTCTCTCCTTCGTAGAACCCTAATTTATTTATTATATATAATACTAATACTAATTCTATTATTACTATTATAAAATCTATAATAATTAAAGTTCGGCTACTAGGAGAGAGTTTATTATAATTACAATTAAAAATTATATTAATATATTATTAATATATAATTAATATTATAAAATTACTTATAATTATACCTAATATATTATATATATATATACGTACGCCGGTCCTAGCTCTAAGTATAGCCTTCGTACCTTACTTATTATTATTAAACTTACGTATACCTCTCTTCTCCTTTCTTCGTATAATTATATATATTTAATCTACCCTTTACCCTTCGCTTTACTTTATAATAGTTAATATTATACCTTGTTACTTTTAATACTACTATTACCTTATTCCGTAGCCCTAGTATATAATTCTCTTAGCTAATTAATTCGTTAACTTTTCTCGTAATCTGCCCAATTATATTTATCTTCTTAGCGCCGCTTCCCCAGTTATTGTAATGCCTCCGTCCGAACGATATAGATATAGGAGGTGGTAATTCAATTTTTTGACCCTACTACGTAATTAAAAGACCTGTTTCCTATCCTTCCCACTCCTATACACAAACTTAGTAAGGGCTAGACTAGTAGTTGGGTCGGTGACGACCAGCGAATCCCTGGTGTTGTATGTGTTCTTTTTGTTCTGCTTTTACTTTTTTTACTTCTTTTTGCAATCCAGTTGTTTCTCTTGATATTTCTCTTAACTTTTCTTATACTTTCAACCTCTACCCAGCTTGTCCTTGGTATTTGTGGGTGACGCCGTGACGGACAGCCGGGCAGGTGCTGGACTCCGGCTCGGATGTCCGGTGTGGGCTTCGGTTCCCGCAAGCAACCTACCAGGCGGTGCGGGGAACTGGGGACGAGCTGGCTGTGGCGGATTGGTAGTAGGTCGCCATTTCCGGGCTTGTGAAAGTGGTTTCAGTGGATGCCATGATTGCAATCGATGCTCGTACCGAACGAGGGTCACTCAATCAGCCGTGGTTTGACTCCCTTCTGATGATGCGAACTAAGTGCAGCGTGCAGGTGCCATGGATCATGGAAAATCAGGGACGTGCGGCAGTGTAAACATAGGTGACCTGAGTGAGGTTGCCTGTGCAATGCACCTGCACTATGTATTTGTGGCAGGCGTGCCTGAAGTACCTACAAGTACAGTGAGTGGCTTCTGGGCCTGTATTCCATTGCAGGTGTCGGAGTGCTTGCCTCATGCAAGAGCTGATACCGAGCAGCTATTACAGGGTCTCCTGCCAAAAATACCGCAGTTACCAGTGCTCTGGAAGTGCATCCGAACTTGGTTGACATGAAGCACGTCGACGGCGGTGTGCCCTGGTGTTGGATGTGACGATCTCGTGAAAGTCGCCGAGGTATTTTACCTGTAGGTAGTAGGAAGCGCCGGCGTGGGAATTCAGGGCAAGAGCCCCTGGAATGAAGGATCCTTTAGACGCTGTTCCAGGGCTGCGGGATGTTAGTGATGTAGTTGTGACTACCCGCTTCGCACTAACACTAACACAACAAGGGCAATGAACTTGCCGTGGAAGGAATGGAACAAACGCTGGGCATCTACATGCTGCAGCCAGAAAAGTGAAATACTTGCCCATCGATGTCTCCCCCAAGTTCGGCAACTCTTCCCTGGCTCTCGACCAATACCAAGGGCAACCGAGACTTTACCATCTCACGATGCGTCTGTGTTTCAATAGACAAAAAGTACAAAATGGTCGGTCTCGCCTGACGCACCAATGCGGTGTTTTGCGCTCCTTCTTCGCGCGTAGTGACTGCACCATCCGGCATTCCTCCAACGCAGTCCGGGAACCGCCAAGGTCATCCTATCGAATCTGATCACCACTTCCCTTTGCCCTGAGACTTGGCCTGGGACACATACAAGTCGGCAGGTACTTGGTCCTACATTATTGACTAGGGATAACCGACAGATGAGGCATATAAGAATGTCCTGTGCCCCGGGAACCGTACTCAAGGAATCTTCTGCCAGTCAATCTCCCCATTCCACCCAAAGACGACATCAACCGACTGTCAGTAGGCAACCTGTCCCACCCAGTTTGCTGCTTCAATGGCCCTCCCTGCTTTTCTCGCCCGTCTCCTGTCCCACTTCTCGTCTAACAAAGCCAGCACCACAGAGAAGAAAGTACGAGTCGCCTCTAACAGCTCAAGCACGACTACTTCCAGTATCCAAGCCACTCCAAATCCAGCCGCCAACATGC
Organism: Neurospora tetrasperma FGSC 2508; assembly: GCF_000213175.1. Lineage (NCBI taxonomy): Eukaryota > Fungi > Ascomycota > Sordariomycetes > Sordariales > Sordariaceae > Neurospora > Neurospora tetrasperma. Next base: position 1,101,462 of record NW_009799103.1, on the reverse strand, counting down.
CCGGTGTAACAGCCCCGTCCGGTACCAGCAAGTATGACCAGATCCCCGGTCCCCTCGGTATCCAGTCTGCCCAGCTTGGTGGCAAGGTAGCGCTTGTAACCGGTGCCGGTACGTGTTCCTTTTTGTTATTGTCATCGTTGTGTTGTAAAGTCGTGCCAAGCAATGCTGCAAGGGGCAAAGAGTGAGCGACAAGAGGTGGGTGGAAGGGAGCTCGCGTACCCGGACGGGACGGCAGCTTTACCCCAACCCCAAGTCCGATTTCCCCATGTTCAGCTCCGGCGACGCCCTTTTCCCCCAATCCATTTAATCACCACATCTCAATCCCTTCCAGTTCGGAACACAAAGACATTCTACCCCTCAGACATCGAAAACAACTCCCACTGCAGGGTGTGCTGCGCAACGAGTCGTCATTGGTTCAGTCAGGGCTGTGCAGTCGCACCACACAACATGCCTGTCATGCACCACCATCACCGTATAGGGCCACAGAGACTGACAAAATCATCCCTTGAGGATTCCAGGCCGTGGTATCGGGAGGGAAATGGCGCTCGAGCTTGGACGTCGTGGAGCCAAGGTGGTAGTCAACTACGCCAACAGCGACATCTCGGCCAACGAGGTTGTGCAGGCCATCAAGAAGAGCGGCTCCGACGCGGTCGCCATCAAGGCCAACGTCAGCGATGTCAGCCAGATTGAGAGGCTCTTCCGCGAGGCCAAGCAGAGGTTCGGCAAGCTCGACATTGTGTGCTCCAATTCGGGTGTTGTCTCGTTCGGTCACATCAAGGATGTCACCCCGGAGGAGTACGACCGCGTCTTCAACATCAACACCCGTGGCCAGTTCTTTGTTGCGCGCGAGGCCTACAAGAACCTTGAGGTTGGCGGCCGCTTGATCCTCATGGGATCCATCACCGGCCAGGCCAAGGCCGTGCCCAAGCACACTGTTTACTCTGCTAGCAAGGGGGCCATTGAGACCTTTGTCCGCTGCATGGCTATCGGTAGGTGGCTGTCATGGATTCTTCTTGGGGATAAATGCTAACCACAAGACACTGAAAAGACTTTGGAGACAAGAAGATTACCGTCAACGCCGTCGCTCCTGGCGGTATCAAGACGGACATGTACCACGCTGTATGTAGGGAGTACATTCCTGGCGGCGACAAGCTCGACAACGAGGGTGTAGACGAGTATGCCGCTGGGTGGTCGCCTCTTCACCGCGTGGGTCTCCCCATTGACATTGCTCGTGTTGCCTGCTTCCTAGCTTCCCAGGATGGCGAGTGGATCAATGGTAAGGTTCTCGGTGTTGATGGTGGCGCCTGCATGTAAGGGAGTGAGTCAGACACTGTAGTACAACCACATCTGGATGTATCAGTAACTAGGAGAGATGAGGATAGATGGGAGGTGGAAGCACGGTAGATGATCAAGGGTAGAGAGTGTAGCATACTTGAACAGCAAATTCATGCTCGCATCAACATACAAATATATTGAGCTCCGTACTGCTGTTACCAAGGCGCTGCTCATCATGTCTTGACGTCCCACACAATCTGTGATCGTTTCATATTGAGTTGCGACCACCACGAGCGGGTATCTGCATTCCAGCTTCACAATCCGGATTTCTTTGTTAGTCCGGTACATGAAAAGCCAACGCTTTAATTTTGGCTTTTCATCAAGTGTTTTGCCTAGTCTCAAAGACCTATCTTCTAGTCTTAAGGCCTTTGAAGGAGATAGAGAGAGATATTACAGGACACCTATTAGAGGTTTACGTGGCGTCACAAACCCTTGCCATTGCCTTATATCCCTTCAACGGGGGACAGTTTCTCTCTTCAAAGGCCAATAAGAGCTCCAAAACCTCCGTTCAACCCATGATGAAAGTACCAAACTAACAGACAAACCAGCATCGTATTGTGTTGTATTACCAGTGACGGTCTTCGGTGGTTGCCTGGCAAGAACAAACAGGCCGCACCCAGCGGGTCAACTTTCCCTTTACCTTTGATTCACACTCCCGGTTTCTTTTTCACTTTCTGCGAGCAGGAAGTCATCATCGGTGTACGTTGCCTCTGAACAAGGGCGCGTACTTTCCAACCTGCAACTGATACGCGACTGAAAACCCGGCCTGGCAATCTGTGGACCAAGATCTTCAGCATGTCCGGCGCGCCTAATTCTCATGCGCAAGCTGTCTACGCCTCTTGGGCACGTCTCAGACACCTGAGGGAGTCAAAACAACCCATCGAGGTATCAGGCTCCAGCTTGACCATTGCCGATGTAGTAGCAGTCTCGCTGTATGATCCATCCCGAAAAGTCCTCTCCGTCTTGCGCCCTCCAAGCCAGTCACTAACAGTTTACGAACAACAGGCATGGCGCAAAGGCCCATCTCTCAGACGACACCCGACAAGTAGATCGCAGCATCGCATTACTCGAAGAGCGCATACAGGCAGGCGACGTTATCTACGGCGTAAACACTGGCTTTGGCGGTAGCGCCGACACTCGAACCGATGCAGGAAGCGAGCCCCTGATGCGCCTACAAGGTGCATTAGTTCAGCACCTTAACGTTGGAATTCTTATACATGCCGACAAGGGCCGCGATGGGAGCAACTCCTGGGCAGGAAAGCCTTACGACAACGAGCTTCTTCGCAGCCATGCTCTCCCGAATCCTGTGGTCCGAGCCACCATGCTTATACGCTGTAACTCCCTGATGAGAGGCCATTCTGGTGTTCGACCGCTGATCATGGAAAACATTATGAAGCTTCTGAACAGAGACATGGTCCCTATCATTCCGCTTCGGGGAAGCATTTCGGCCTCGGGCGACCTATCGACTCTCTCGTACATTGCCGGCGCCCTCGAGGGAAATACAGACATTTACCTCAAAACCAGGAAGCCGGGCAATAGGACGGAGATCTTGCCAGCCGACAAAGCTCTGTCCCTTGCTGGCCTGGAACCCGTGCGTTTCCAAGTCAAGGAAGGACTCGGCATCACCAACGGCACCGCACCCTCCTGCGCCACCGCCTCCATTGCCATCCAGGAAGCCAACCAGCTGGCCGTTCTTGTTCAGCTTCTAACGGCTATGGGTACCGAAGCCCTGGCCGGCACAGCGGCAAACTACCATCCTTTCATCTCCTCCGTCCGGCCGCACCCCGGTGAAGCAGAAGCAGCATCCAACATCCTAGCCTTTCTCGCCGGGTCCAAAATCGCCGCACCCTGCGAAGCCCATCCCGAATCTGAAGGCGAACCGGCTAAGGTCCGAGGCCTTGCTCAGGACCGCTACGCTCTTAGGACCGCACCGCAATGGATCGGACCACAGCTCGAGGACCTGGACCTTGCTACGAAGCAGGTACAGACAGAACTCAACTCGACCACAGACAACCCGCTGATCGATCCTACGTCCGGACTCATCCACCACGGCGGTAACTTCCAGGCTATGGCGCTTACCTCGGCCATGGAGAAGACCTTGCTGGCACTGCAGAACCTGGGCCGCTTGCTCTACGCGCAAAGCTTGGAGCTACTCAACAACATGACGAACAAGGGACTGCCGCCTAATCTGTCGGCGGATGAACCAAGCCAGAGCTACACGTGCAAGGGCTTCGACGTCAACATGGCCGCGTACATGGCCGAGCTGGCATACCTGGCTAAGCCGATCAGCCCGCATGTACAGGTAGCGGAAATGAACAATCAAAGTGTCAATTCGATGGCGTTGGTTGCGGCTCGGTATGCACTGGAAGCGGTCGAAGTTGTTAATCTGATGGAGGCGACTTATATATACGTGCTCTGCCAGGCGCTAGACCTGAGGGTGCTGCAGTTAAAGTTCCGAGAGGCCCTATCGGTGCGTTTGCGAGATCTGGTTCTCTCCGATGTTGCCAGGCAGAAGAGTCCCAAGTCCAAAGAGGAAGAGCACAATGGCTTGTGCGAAGATGACATCACGAAGAGCCAAAGGCTTGCCAGCAAGCTTGCAGAGTGTATCCTTGACCAATGGGACAAGCTAGCCTCCCTGGATGTAGAAGAGCGAGCGTCCGTGGCAACTAAGCAGTCAGCCTTGGACGCCCTTGAGCTTCTTCACAGTGAGAGGGAGTACGACCGTACAACCTTGAGCATCAGCGATTTGCAAGCCTACAACTTGAAGACCGCTCGAGTGGTGACAGATTGTTATAATGATCACCGAAACACCTTGCTCGAAGGAAGGCAGGACACTCGACGGTGGCTAAGCGGTGGCTCTACAGTCGTCTACGATTTTGTCAGGAAGGAGTTGAAGATTCCACTGAATAGGGGCGTGGCTGACCATCCGCCGCTTTTAAAGGAGGAGTTGACGAGACTGAAGGAGGCAATCCGCAACGAGGCAGGAACAAGAGCCAAGGAAATGGAGGAGGGTAATGACTTACGGTCAAGGAACAGGATTCTGGGAAGCATGGCGTCGGATATTTATGAGGCGATTCGCAGTGGGGAGTTGCATTCACGGATTATGGCGTTTGGAAGGGATAGCAAGATGTGGGGAGAGGCCTCGTCTTCGTAGTTCATACTATTATTAGTTTGTGCTTCAGAGAGGTTTTCGTAATGGCAGAGAAAGAAGGAATGGGCTACATTTCATAACTTCATGCTTGCTTCCGTGGCTATATCAGCGTATTTTCCTACAAAATTCACACCAAAAAACCTTGTGCTCGCTGATATCTGACGAGAGGATTAAGGAACTAGATGCGCTCCCCGTTCGTCTTCTTCATTTGTTTCAGAGCCATTCAAAAGTCCAAGTTACATGCGGCATAGAAGCCTTATTCCTGTCAGCAAGTGCACCGTTTCGCACTTTTGCACTCTCAACAGCCAAGCCTACCTAGTAGTGTATTGTGAATCGGTGTTCAAGCTGTTTCTCGTAAAAAGTAGTGCGGCCTGTCAATGACAGCGTCAGTATCTCCCCCGGTAAGCTGGAACGAGAACCGCTCGGACAGGTCCTGAAGCGTCATGAGATCGGGCTCACCGCTTCCCTAGTTTCAGCTGAGCAGAGCCTCTCGAGGGGATCAAGCTGTCCTTGTACCACTACCGTTCGCAACATTTCGAGACACTAGTGTGGTAGTTTGGTCCTAGCATTGGTGAAGGACCGCATGTGTCATTCGTGAGCAGGCACTTCAGGGGTGCACATCCCATGCGGAGAAACTCTCCGCATCAGGTATACGGCGTATTTTTTGCCTTCCTCCCTTTGCGGTTATCAGATCGTAATCGGGCTATTAACGGTAGATAGGTAGGCATGGGAATTCAGGACATCATGACCCCTATGGAAGTGAAGTGAAGTCCACTACATCCCGCCATTACATCCCAAACCCAAGGGGGGAGGGACCCCACTCCGAATACCTAGTATACCCCAATATCATTTGTTGATCCCTGTTGTCGGTGTTCGATTTGTTGAGAGACTGAAACCCTCGCCCCAAAAGCCATCGATTTCTTTGCTACTACTGTCGATAGAATCAATACCAGAGTTCCTGGCTCGTAGTAAGTAAGGTCTTTTGGCCCTCAGGGGTTGGTTCTAAACGAACTATACGGACGGACCTTTGTTGAATTAGCATAATTCGTCCGACGTTTGATGTTCATATGATGGGCTCGATGGTACACTAGCTCATGGTCGATCACATGGCTGATCGACAATGTCTTATCTCTTTAGGCCTGCCTGTCCTGTGGTGTGGACCTCCATCACCTTCCTGACGCGGGAATCTCTTCCACATGTTGTAGTGTAGTTTAAGGCAAGGACCCCTGCTTTTTTTCGCTTATGTGCAGAGTAGGTACCTAGTGTATGTACACTACATACCTAGTTGAGGGGGATGTTCCGAACGATTAATCTTTTGTCTCGTGGCATGCGACTGATGGTCTTTGGGGTAACCACTGTACACTACACTCCCTGTACACACTACACGTAGATGTAGAGAGGATTTGCAAGACACCTCCTCCATACTGCATGGATCCCCATTCGCCATCACGCCATCTTTTGGATGTCTCGGCTTCTCCAAATCTCAGAGGTAGGGGTCCATTACATAAGTGGGAGCTTCCCGAGGCGCAGCTGCTGGACCCTCAAGCGACCCAGTCCATTTTATCGGGTTACTGTCCTGTCGCTACCATTGGTACACAGACGACATTGAGAGTCCTTCGAAGATGAGATTTCAGCATCTCTCTTAAACCAGTCTTATAATCCTCAACATATATCAAAATGAGTTTTGTCGCAGACAAATATGCCGCTAGGTAAAGTACACTAGATCGCATTCCCTCCTGTCTGGTGTCAGCTCGTCATTGCTTGCCTCAAAGGCACTCGACCTGCGAAAAGGTTGTAGTTACAAGCTGAACCATCTGTTTTCCTGCCCAATCAAAGCCAGTGTATTATTCTTCCAAGCCAGTGTGTATTGGATGTATCATTTTCCCACACCGCTGGACCCTGCCTAGCTAGTCCGACAGTACATAGCAAGCAATCTCATGTTTAAGACAAGGAGAAACATCAAAGACACCAACGTACCTGAACCAACAGTAGCAGCGCTAATATAGGCGATGGGCTCAGCAGCATTCGCCAAAACGGCAATGCGGCAGGTTGGTCGGCCGATCGTCGGCCGGCTAATCGGAGTTCACACTTCACAGGTCCCACGAGACCGGCTCACATATGTATTGGGTAGGGCTCCGGAGGTTCGGTAGAGAGCATGTAGTGAATCCGCGACAGGTATGAATGTGATTTTGCGGTGGTGTTTATGTGGCCATTCGCGCAAATTAAGCACTAATTGAACTGGCCCATACAGCCTGCGATTCCTGAAAAACACCTCAGGATCCCCATGGTTGCGGTGCACGTGTAAATGCATCTGAGGACCTAGGTATGATTCCCGTTACTGCAACCCCTGCCGCTTAGGGCCATCGGCCAGCGGCCGCCTGTCGTTTGGATACCCCGGACTCTCACCAGCCGGCCCCTTTTTTGATAATTGACGTCCGTGCAGCTTCACTGAATGTCTGAGAAGACGACAAGTAGAGCAGTCAAACGTCGACAGCGGTACAAGCGGATCACCGTGCGATTTCGTCATCTGGACAGTCGCGCGTCCAAAACTTTAAGGGGATCACATACCGCGCTGCCGACGGACCAAACATGCGATATGGTACACTACGAATGAAGACGGACTTTCGTCCGGAGGAATCCCTCCAGCCAGAGTCCGCGTGCCCCCCTGGAATCCTGGTTTCCCCGAAACATAAAGATCTGGGGACCAGCTGAATCGAGAGACAGCATGAAAAAAATGACACATCAGGAAGTTTCCCCTCTATCCCTATCCGCTGGAACAGCGCTGCACTTGTAGTTCAGCTGAAGGTTGAAACAACTTCATCCGAACAGCGTGCCCGTACCCCGTGCAGCATCGGCCGGCGTGGGCTGGCACGTTCCAATTACAAAACACTGCCTTGACGAGCCCCGTTTCGTTCTTCCTCTTTGATATACGGTGGTGTGGCTTCCGTCGATCACGGGCGGAGGTTTGCGGTTGTCTACACTATTAAAGCGGTCAAGGTGCATCCCCAATTGGGACTTGCGATAATTGATGGTCATTATAGCTTCTGGCATATGTACTGGTACTGGCGGGATGATATCTGATGTGGTTAAGGCAAGGTCGCAGTGTCACATTCGCCAGATATCATGATCTGAAACGCGGAGTTCAGTGTGTGACCCGGCAGGCCGGCCTGCCAAGCGTCATCACGATATTGGGTTCGGTAAGGTGACATCAAGCCATTGTGGCAGGTAAACACTGCAGCCAGCATCGATGATGTTTTTGGGATGTAACGGACTGATTTAGCAATGCCGAAAGAACCTTATGCGACCGCCCCATCATGTTCTCCTCATCAACTTCTCTTTGAGGCAAGGAAGTTAAATAAAATGACATGATAGCAAAAAAAAAAAACATAGACAAAAAGTAACGTGAAAACGGTCCTGGGCTTTTTTGTTTTTTTCGATTGATAGGCTTTTCCGAGTTTCTCAGCCAATTAAAATGATTGCTTGGATTGGATATAAAACCAGATACCGATGTAGCTTCGTTGACTTCAGTATTGCCGGCTGCCAGGGGTAGGCAAAATACGCAGTATAAGTCAGCGGCATAATGCCAAAAGCGGACGAAATGAGCTTCAGCTTCAACACGGGACTTGAGGCAAAGACCTGACTCGTTAGGGCTCAAGCATTCGACGCAATGCCTGAGGGTCAAGATTATTCCTGTTAGTGTAGACCCTATTAGAGTACATGAAATCCGGGCGTGGCTCCGATAGAACCCCCCATATTGTTGTCGCCGACGGGGTTCTTGTTCAGGCTATGCACTCTCAGCACAATGCCGAGTCCTGTTTTCTCCTCTGTGCGATCCTGGAAAGAAACAAATGACAAATTGGACTTCGCGATAATCCCGAGGTGCCGAAGCTAATTTCTTCGTGGACTTTATTACCCTTTTGAGACTCGGTTGTTGGTGCCCCATGATTTCGACAGCGGCTCATAGCTTTCCGCCGATCCGCAGAGTCTGCAGAATCTCCACGAAATTCACAAACTGTGGTAGATTTGAATGCCCTGACTAGACACTCTTTTGGGTCATTGATGCATATGCTATCTCCTTTCAGCAAAGTGGATGTTGAATCAGCGTTGAAAGCAAGCCACCAAACATTGTACACCATGCCAAGGAAGATCTTGAACATGGCGTCAACGCTAGTTGTAGGTGGGCCTTGTCAAGTGGCTGCCGGAATTGGGGTTTGAACGGCAAACCTGTCTGTCGGGACTCTCCACAACGCCAAACCGATGCAATTATGATGGTGCGTGGGTACAGTCCGATCTTTGGCAGCTTACGTAGAGCCATGTGTTCCAGCCTTGGCAATAACAACGACATCATAGACAAGCTGTCTCGGCTAGAAATCATGAGTGATGCGAGGGATTGTGTTGCAAGCTGATGATAAAAACGCGAATTGGCGGCGTTGAAAAGGGGATTTGTGCGTACGGATGGTGTGCGTACAATGAGAGCAGGTTTGCTCTTGTCGAGATTCCTCATGATATACTTGGGGGTTGTGATGCGGTTTGGTGGTGGGACTTATAAGAGGGGGTTGACAAAAGACTCTGACCAAGCCGCCCGACAACCCCCAAGTACTTCTGTTTCAATAAGTAGAAAGAGCCAATATCGAAGGATACCAAAAGTGATGGAGAGGGATGTGTGAAAGAAGCCATCGGGGGTTTACGCACTCTGGCTACTCGTCTGCGAATCTGCCCACAAATCTCTCCTCATGGCCACTCGGGGCTCCCAACCAAGCCGAAGGGTGCTGTTCCCGTGGACCCAAACCAAAACGCTGGGAAGTCTTTTTGGATGTTTTGCCAAGAGAACCATTCCCATCTTCAACACGGATGGAGATAGCGTTGCAGGGACATGGTTCCCATAGGTCGGCGACTCAAGAACGCATTCATCCGAAAGCCAAGGAGGTCAACTGTGACCGCAAATGGCAGCATGATGAGCTGGGAACCCCCAGGGCCGTTTGCATAGAGTTCAAAGACGCAATGTACGCCAACCTCGCTCTGGTAATGCTGATATATATGGATATTTGTGCACTTTGGTGGTCCACGTCCAGGAAAGAGTAAAAGGCAAAATGGCGAGTTCTCATAGGTATCCCTGTTCAGCTCGGCCGAAGAGGGAGTGTCTGTCACTGATACGGTTCCTAAAAGGTTTAGCGCGTGCAACTGGTCGTCCGACAGTCAGGAAGTTCTCGCAGGTATCAGTACCGAAGTGAATGTGGATGGTAAGTGTTTGAGGAAATTTGTGCCTGGATGCCTGCTTCTTTCCGCCAATTCGCTCGCTTCCTGGGTAGGTTTGTAATCCAAAGACCAAAGTTAGTGTACACGTGGTAAAACAGCCGAAGCCCGAATTTCAGGTTGGCCAGGACGCCGGCATGACTTTGCTTGTGGCGGGATCAAGAAAGATGCCGACGAACCTTTGGCGTGTAGATTCGCATAAGTGTCGCCATGGCGTCTCAGCAAAGTAGTGTATACGCATTGAGATATATAAGTAGACACTGAATTTAAGATCAACCGACAGGTGTGTTCATTGGCAGTTGCCGTTTTGTCGTTCGTGTTGTGTTGTTGTCGTGCCATCGTGAACTCCCGTTGTTATCCATAGCCTGACTCGCGCGACGGAGTTTTAGCATGTGGGGAGGCCCAATCCCGTAGCAGCTAACCATGGTGACCAGAAGCGAGTCATGTCCGAATGTACTGTGTGTCGATTAACACGGAGTCCTCAGGAGTGTAAAAGTGACGACAACCGAACCACTGCGAGCGCTTCTGGAGCACACAACGTGCATGGCTGGGATGTCACCGAAAAAGAGGAGGCGCTGGCTTCGGCCAAAGTGTGGGACGGTGGGCCGAGGTGCGAGGAGCATCCTCGGGCCCATCCCATCCTCGTAGGCCCGCCCACCAAGCCGCGAACTGGATGGAGGCTCCACACGCAGTCGACGCAACCATTGGCGATTGCCTCGATCCACACCTTGAGCTTCGCTTCTAGAAGACCAGTGGGTCAGCCTTGGCATTACTAACGTGTTCCTTTCTTGAAGGGTTCGAAAAGTGCCAACCTTGGACGTTGTAGCGATCATCCATGTTTGTGCCATGGCAGAGCAGAGGCCTCAATTGTGTCTCGGGTTATCCTTCGGCATTGATGGCTAGCCTGGAAATGAATGAATGAAGGATGGGATGGTGATTTCCAAGGATGTTGTCCTGAAGTCACAAATTCGATATTCGATGTGCGTTGGTAGGAATGGCAGGTGTACTATGTAGAGGACGGGCAAAATCAAACTGAATAGGTACATACCTTAGTATGTAGTGTAGGTGGAAGGAACGGCGGATTCCGGCATGGACGACGTCGCTGCCTGGCGCGTGGGAAGCACCTGCCTTCTAGAACAACGTGGGATTAGCTTCAATTGCAGCCAACTCAAGTACCGATTCTCTCATGGTCTCCGGCAGACACAAACCAGAGCTATCCAATCCGATATCAAACTCAATTTGGTACCAGGTTAAAACCGCCGTTAGCTGCATTCCACTTTTAGTTTCGTGCTTAGTACGTAGTGTATACTTTGTATATTCGGTAGAGACGCCAAGGCGCAAACTTGTCCAGACTGAGGACGGAGTCGTGGAACGCGGTGGAGGAGGTCAAGCATGAGGACATGGCATTGAGCCGCATCACTCCCTCAGATTCCGTCCTATCAATGTACACGTAGCAGCATACATATTGGTAGTGCGTCGGCCGGTCTCCATACTTAGTCTGTAGGTAGTCTAAGTCGACGGGCGTTTCGGCGCTAGACCATCAGAGTCGGGCTCGTAATGTGCATGGGCCGTTGGGTTCAGGCCAACAAGCACATGCAAATTTTGCAAGGAGAGGAAAAGAACTCTTCTGGCCACATGCAATGTCACGGTTTTCACAAACTCCCTTTCCAAATCCCCTCCTTCTGTTTTCGGAAGTGAGTCCACTTCAACAAGAAAAGACGGAAAGACCTTCCGTCACATTTCATCCCCCAGCGATCCAACTGCACCGACGGGTCCCAGTGGCTCTATACTGCTCTCTGGCCTTCCGCATTTAGGTATATCGCCTATGGACCCCCTTGATACAGTACATCACACGTAGGGCGTATAGAGCATGCCTTATACAGTAGAAACCCCTGCTTTTGCAACCCTCCTCTTTTGCAAAACCCCCCCTTTTGCAAAGAATTTCGACTGCCTGCATTCCCTCTGGTGGTAATTCCTGCAACCTGCAATTTGCAACGCTAACGGCCCGGATTTGCAAAAGCAGGGGTCGAATTTGGTGGGGCGGGCACTCATATACCCGTATACCGGGGGCCCGGCCGGCCTGGGAGACCCACTTTTTAGTATTATAACTATTATCTAGTGGCCAAAAGGCCTTTGCTTGGTCTGTGCTTCAGTACCTCCTTTTGCAAAACCCCCCCTTTTGCAAAGATTTTGGGCTGCCCGCATTAGTTGCAAAAGGGGGGGTTTCTACTATAAATGGTCGTGTAGCATCCGCTGGTAGGATGGTACAATCGTCCATTGATCCGGCCCGTTGACAATCAGAGGTGGTAGGAGTCCAGACCGGAAAGTGGGGGTTCAAGACCGGAACCCTTTGAAATTATGATGAGTGTGTGCCTTTTGCGTGTTCTTGATGGTCACATTGAAAACATCACAGCCGCAGCCAGCACGCACATCTCGCACATCGGAAACAAGTGGAGGGTTTTGCGGATCCACGTCGATCTTGTGGCCGTGCATGTTCTTAACTTCAACTTCGGTTTCGGGCCTGCCAATGGCGGAGCACACAGGGCAATGGGTACGACGGACGGGGCGATGGAGGCTGGCGTTGAAGCCACCCTCGATTTCGTGACGCTGGTTGACGCCCGGCCAAGTCAGGTGTGGGCGAGCATGGGACAGGCCTCGGTGATGACACGCTTTGCCAGTACTGGATCTTCGCCCGGAGAGATGAAAGCTTCCAAAAGCCTTCCAGAACGTTGCTGAGAATCCCAGGGTTCGATGGCCACTTTGTGAACAGCCCTTACCCCAGTCCTCGTTACAAGACGATCACCATTCACCATACACTACATACACGTAGTGTACATACCTAGCAAGCTAGCAAACCTCGCCGCCATGAGCCCCGGGACGGCGAGGATAAACATATTTCCGCAAAATTGCAGTTGTAAAAGAGTTACGAAAGGCGCTAGCTAGCTACGAAAAAGACAGAATCCCACTGGACTGATTTCTCATCTGCCACTAAAGCCGTCGTGCATATGCGCTATTCTCACCAAAAGTGCCACGTTTACACTATAAAATTTCAAGTGACTGAGAAAAAGCGGTATCCAGGGACTCAGAACACTGTGAGTGACCGTGTGTATGTAGTCCATCCTGTCTTTGCAAGCGTCGAGCTGTTTTAAAAAAGACCCATGAGATGTTCACAAGGCAAAAAAGGTAAAGCACAAAACCCTGCCACCGGAACATTGGCAGGGTACGTAAGTTTCAGAGGAAATACCGGGACGGACCCTTTGATGCCTATACGCTCATTTGATCTTGTCGTACAGACAATTGGCTGTCGTGCTATAGCATCACCATGTTTGTGCGCGCGCGTTTCGAGTTCAGATGAATCCGAGGCCAAGATGAAGCTGGGTCGGGGATTCCGTTGTGTGATAATACCGCCGCGCCGAGCCTCAATTCCCGAACTCCACAGGATATTTTGCGAAGAATCTCCCCACATTGAACCACTAACACGCCGATGAGAGGGGCCGCGCTTGCGGCGACTTGTAATGTTGAACTCTCGGCCTAACAAGACTTGACAGGGAATTCGCTAGCGGACATTTTAGCAGGACTCTCCCGCCGTGTTTTCTGCTTTTGTGTTTGGGTTGAGATTTGAAGATGCGGGAATTTTCAGCACAACAAGCACTGTTCTTTTTCCGGGGTCTGCTCCATTGCCGAGTCGGAGTCTATGGCGAACCTAACTGAGTGGTACGCATGCGAACGGAGATGTCACCGTAGTGTAAACCCACAAATTCCACTCATCACACATGCCTACAGCCTGCAAAAGTGTTTGTGTGTGTCGTTGTCTACAGGGACGATTTATTCGTGTCATGCTGAGATGCAGACACTGTATTGTCGTTGGGTAAAAAGGTACGGTCGCTCCGTACTGGAATATGAAAAATTTGCCCCGCAGCTGGGTTTTCCGCTGGCAAGATTCCATCAGCCACCGACAAGGACGGAAATGCGCCGCGTTTCTGTCTTCTACCTTTCAGATCGGCCCGTTGTCCGTCAGCATGGCGCGAGGTTTTCATCAAGATTTGATGCCAAAAGGTGATGAGATCTAAGTCGGTTCGAAAGTTCGCGGAGTAGTATCATTCATGCGGTACCAAAGGCCCGTCACCGAATCATTGTTGCGAATATGACCGCTGGATCGAGGCGTGATAGACGACACCTTTCTTCGCAAAGACAAATTGCACAAGAGCCCGATGACGATGGTGCCTCCCTCAGCAGCCTGAAAGCCCAAATGGTATAAATAAATATATCAAGTCTGGAGACGGAGCATCCGACCTTGACACCATCACCCGAGTACCTACGGGAACAGAGAGAAGTATAGTGGAGAGGACGAGTGCAAACTGTGGTCGCAGCATTGGTGAAAATTGTAGATATACGCAGTAAGTACCACACAACAAACGGTATCGCTTATATGACAGAAGACACAATGAAGACTCCTCGCCGCAAGGATGGTGAGTGAATGATGTACGTACCGTACCTGACGACTCGTAGCCGAAGAACTTGAGTCGCACCGTGACCCCGTCCTTGCTCCGTTAAAACTTCAAATGGATTCCTTACCGTGCTGCCGCTAACAAGACTTGCAGAATGCCAAGCATCAAGCTCCACATACGGCGAAGTAACCTGAGCCCCTGTCGGTTGACCTTGGCTCCACACGCTCCTTGTGTCGAGGACTCGAGGAGGAACGGAATGCCCCTTGCCCAGACCTCCATACCGTGTCTCTCAACGAAGTCAAGGGTGTGGGGTGTTGGCACTTAGCAGCGAATCAATGTCGCGCCATTGTCCAGACAAGAGGAACAAAGTTCGGGGCGGCAGTCCATGGACTATTATTTCACCATATGTTTTCATCGTCCCCTGGCTCCCACAGCCTCATGCTTTCGGTAGTCTCTGTACGGTGAACTGTGTCGCACGCTGTACATGCGTAGCCAAGGTACGTACCTGCCGAGCGAACCCATGTCCGGCAAGTAGCAGGTGTACCCAGCAAGGTAGAGGTACCTGACGAGAGCTCATCAACTGACACCAGAAAGCGGGCAAGGGGATCCTGGAAGGAACGGTGCTTCGCATCTTTTGACAACACTCCACCTTCCAAAGGGCTCACGTTGGAGGACAGGGCAAGGTCGGGATTGACTCGGATGCGCCATCCTTTTTCATTTTCTTTTTTTTTTCGTTTTCTCACTGTGCTTAAGCATCCTCCTCACGATCCTTCATACTACTACTCCATAGGACGCACCACCTGGCATACAAGGTTAAATACAACGTCGTGCCCACCGTCCCATCTTGGCCATCTCCTCTTTCTCCAGTCTGTAGAGCTTGCTTCCCCCACAGATTTCTCAACCAGCCCAACTCAGGCACTTGGCTACTCGGCTCGTCATCGACATCGATATCATTCATACCTTGGGTCCGACTCTCACTAGACTGCCGACTGTCTGATCCTCGCAATCAGCCCGCCAACACCGCCAACTGTTCAACAAAACGCCAATATCAGTCAAGATGTGCGACTACACTCAACGGGAATACTCGTGCGGCCACTTCCGCTGGATCGCGTCCAAGTGGTGCAGAGACTACACCATCACCCACAAGCGCTGCCAACCCAACGTCACCCACTTTGAGTACAGGCAGGAGGAGCTATGCGGTATGTGATCGACATGACCTTCATCTGAATCTGAACAACCGTTCCTGCCCCCCCCCCACACCCTTTCCTGTTTAATCATCCTGACATCGTTCCCCCACATCGACTGGAGGCTGACTTCTGAATAGGCGAATGCAAGCCCAAGACATACCCTCCCTGGGAGAGCATGATCAAGCGCACCAGCAAGCAGCAAACTTACCTTTGAGCGCATCAGGCTTCTGGCAATAACAGACAAAAACACCACTTCCCCACCGAAGCCCGCAATCGCATCGACGATCAGTGGCATTCAAGGCAGTGCAGCAATGTGAGGCTACTAGGTAATCTGGGGATACCGCAATCGGGCGATGACAAGCCAAGCGCCGACCACCTCGATTTGAACATCTTCGCCAGACGAGAGAACGACACTGGAGCGGAAATATCGACAACGGCGGCGACAGAAATGCGAAAATGGGTCAACCACTGCCAAAAGCACATGGACCCAGGCCCGTACATCAAAATCATCGAAAGCGGCAGTTCGGCCGTTTCCATGCGACAACAACAACGGCCATACGCAACGCGAGCCCCATGCAGAATCAAGACAACGATAGGTACTTGGGTTGGCAAATTGGACCCTCGGCATCCCATACTTGCCAAGAACCATGGATGGGCCACACCTCACGGCGGACCCCCTTGTCACAGCAGCCAGCATGGATACCACACCCATTCTCTCCGGCCATCACACAGTCGGCAAGCAACCGGGCGGTCAAGCACTTCCGATCTTCCCAAAAGTTGTGACTCGACGCGCGCGACGAAGGCATCGGTTATTTATTCACCTGCCTGTCGAATGGGTCTCCATTTCCAGCCAACTGTAATATGAGGCACCATCTGCGCCAGCTTGTGATGAGTCCTTGTTATCGCAGGTACCATTGCACTGGCGCCCGCCCTCATACGGTCCGGTCCAACCCCAGTGCAACCCTATCCAGGGTGGTGCTGCAGCATGGTTGGGGGACAGTTCCAGGGCATGGAACAACAGCAGCCTGGGCAGCCAGTTGTCGCCTTGTCATATCAACATCGTCATCATTATTATCGGTACACGTGGGCGCCAACAACCCGGCCAGACCTTTCTCTTTTCTCCTCCCCCACATTGACACCCAACTCTCCAACCACAAAAGCGGTCGTGTCTCACCCTAAGTCATTAGCCTGCGCCTCCCCCACGACTTGCAAGCTTCCTCTCATCTCGTTCCAGAAACCCAACGAGTGGGGGATGAGCGACAAAAAGCCCAACGAACTTGGGTTTTTGTTGCCGTATCCTTTTCTTCTCTGCTTCTTTGTATTTTTGTTTCGCTTGCCTTTCATGGCCTTTGGCCATCTCGCATCTTATACCCATGGACCTTACAGGCAGATTTTTCGTCATTCATCATCATCATCACGAGCCATACATGTGTATGCGTGTATTGTACCTATAGAGTTGTTGTTTTACAGGTGTTGTTTGCTTTTTGTTTGGAGTCTAGGGAGATTGGATTGCACTTTTTTTTACAAGGAAACATAATGGTTATTGGTATCACTGGCAGGCTTGGGATGGAAAGGAAAATGGATTTTTCAGGAGGGATGAACCGGCTATGGCTCAAAATGATTTAGATGGGAAATTGGGAATTCAGGGACCGGAAAACAAAAACGATTCATTGAAATCGATACCACCATAGCATTTTATCGAAGCGCCCTGAACGGTGCTTCATTTGTGTCACCAAAGAAACGTTTCCGTGTGTCAACGTGTTCTGGACTCTCGCTGATAGATCTGAAATATCGGGCTCTTCGCGCTTGTGATTGATGGAAATGTTTATACGTGCTATAGTTGTACTTGAAATAGTATGCGCTAAACAGCAAGTAGCGACAAACACGGAAGCTCTTTCGTCTCAGACAGATATCCTTGTCTGCCCCTCGATGGTTTAACCTGAATCGCATCACACTACACTACACTACATACACTGACAAAGTGGGTTTGATCGGCAATGGATAAGGGGAGTTTCTTCCCTTCCCACTCTTGAAAACACAACATCCTAGTGTAGACACCTTAGACAAAGTGGATATTAGCAAATACACTTGCTAAACCATCTTTTATAGCTTAGTTCCACTGAGCGGCCCCGATGGCCAACCGGTCTCGTGGGAGAGTCATGGCGTGACGGGGGTGCTGACGGCGTCAATAACTCTTGAGAAGAAGAAGCAGAATAAGAAGAAGAAGAAGAAGAAGACAGGTTTGGCTGAAGATGGCTAGGTACGGCACGTACATTAGTGTATGGAATAAAAAAACAAAAAAAAAACAAAAAAAAATATGGCTTCCCGGTCTAGTTGTTTTAGTGTGAAAGCAAGCAGGGGAGATTACCTTACTGTGATTTATTATTCGCGAGAAAAAAAAAAAAAAAAGAAAAAAGAACCCCAGTGGATTACGAATGGATATGTCCTGTCAGGCAAGCAAGCATCACAAAAAGAAAAGCTTCGTCCTTCCTCATCATCGCACCGCATGCATCGAGATCGGAATTGCGGGTTTCATTCAACGCGCGCAACCCAGGTCAGTAGCGACGGGACAACGGGAGAAAGCGGGTTGCGGAGGGCCGAAACGAATTATGGAGTCGGTCGGAGTGGGAGTCGGATGCGATATGGGGATTACATTACGCACAGCGTACAGTGTAAAATGGGATTATGTATGTACATATGCCATTGTGCTGGTGGTGGTGGTGGTGGTAGTGGTGGTGAGGCTTATACGCTAGAGTCAAGGTAGGATTATGATCGTGATCCCTGGGTCATTTCTCGTATAAGATTGGAGGTATTAGCAATGGTGAGCATGGGTCAATATCATGATGTGTCTGGCGGCGCTGTGGTACGATCCTTATCATAGTTCTTCCCCTAGCGCTGATTTCTCAGGCGTAGAGTAGTGGTATGTTGTTTGTTGCTGTAAGACACATTACATGGAAAAATTTCTCGATTCCTTCGGTGGTACGGATCTTTGGTGGTCATGTTGTTGAGATATACCTAGGAATTATCAGGGACTAGTACCTAGACATGAACTCTTACTCGGTTCGGTTACGGCTCGGTTCGGTTCGGTTCGGTTCGGTTTGAACCTCTTCAAGCTTCTTGGTTTAGGTCTAGTAAGGATTCATCATTTTCTTTTCCCCGTAAGTGCTTGAGAGGGAAGCTTTGTACTGCGGTTGTTGGAAAAGATCGTGTGTCGAAGTACCTGACATGCTTTCGATGCCATGAGTTTTTATTAACAGTCTTATTGAGATTTCCGACTATCGCTGTTTAATTTCAGCAAGTGCAAGGTTGAGACTGCTACCTGTAAACGGTCATGTTACTGTAGGGTGACACTACAGATACCAGAGCCTGCCATTGAATATGGATCAACCCATAGGGCAGCATACCGGTATGATCTGGTAGGAAACCAAAAACCCAAGGCTGTCGGAAGGAGGTCAACAATTAGCATGTGCTCCGATGGTTCATCAACTCGGCCGACCGGTCATGCAGCCCTTTGGGGCGTGTAACAGTTTAAGGTAACTTGTCATCATCACAATGCCTCATACTGGGTAAGCATTAGCCCGTCGACGACGACCATGTAAGTCCTACCTTGGGTGTGTGGACGGGCATGCGCAGCCTTATGACTGTCGTGGAACGATGCTGGGAAGCCGGTGACGACTGAGGGTATGAACAGATGAAGTAACACGTCTGTCGGGTAGCCGTAGTATTTTCCACTCAATCCCATCTCTGTGTGAGGCCTGTTTTGTTGACACAATGTAGGCGTAGCTGGATAGCTATGCGGTTTAAGGAGGCTTGCCCGGTCCGGAAGAAAGCTGGCAAAACCTCCCCGTAGCCGCAAGTACGATATCGGGATGTAGACGGTCGCTGGGTACAGCTTTACCCTGTGCGCTGTGTTACACGGGTGTAGTTGCATCGGCTTACCAGACATCTGCTGCATAGTTTGGTGTCGAACACAGTGATCCTGCAAAATTTGAGTAGGCGATGTGTGGGGGTATATTGGGTCGAAGAGGATATGCCTGTACCTCGGAATGCCGTGGTTGGCTCCCCATCCGTCGTCATTGCTTTTTCCCATGGTTTTTGAAGCAGTACTGTGTAGTATCTCTTACCTATCAAACACATGTATGCGTGGGAATTTGGCCGTGTCCGCTTCCGAGCTGTCCACGCTCATGTTCAAGCCATGTGTGTGTCGTGTCTTGTGACAGAAAGTGAGGTCAACCTGACTGGCTAGAAATTCAGGTTTGCCGCAAATTTGCTGTCAATCTTTGCTAACAATAGGCTTCTTCTACGCTCAACTTGTTTGGTTTCCAGCCAAGGTGGAAACACGCCAAAGGCAACACCCGTTCATGACTGGGCATAAAGAAAGGGGACGAGTAAACAAGCATCCGCTGAACATCGATGGCTTAGGTATATTTGGCCGATGGCTTTTCGCCATTGTGTGCATGTGGTAGTGACTGTCAGGCACCATGCGTACGCCATTGGAGGTTTTGGGAAGTGCGTGGGCAATAGTGTTGCACATCCCGGACAGTGCCTTGATGTCCATCGCTGAAGCCCATCGATCGACGGGATACGCGCATCTCGCAAGCGCCAGTGGATGTTACTGGGCAGCAAGGCCTAATACCTGTCACAGCATTACGGACGCCTGGCTGTCGTTGTGGCGTGCACCAGAGGGTATCGAAAGTCAGGAGTGTTGGAGGATGGCGTTTATTTGCGTGTCAAAAGAGAGAACGAAGAGATAAGAAGAGTTAACTTGCCGGTGAAGAAATAACAAGGCAGCCAATCCGGAGAAGATGAACAATGCCGGTCGAAAGCAAGCTTGATTGTGTCAGTGGAGAAGGTGGCCGACTTGTCAACTGTTTGTTTTGGTGAAGCTTGCCGTTGTGTTGCTATGGTGATCGCGAGAAGGACGAGGAATCACTCTGTTAATCACCACAGGGCTTATTGAACGCGTGACACCAACACTACGTGGGCGAAGAAACCGCCAGTGGTAGCTGTGTTTGCGAGGCCAGAGTCAAAGGAGATGCCAGTATCAAGTCAAGGCGTGATCTGAACTGCTTGCCCGACGCCATGCTTGCTGGCGCAAGATAATACGCAGAAATGTAGATGCAGTAACAAGTTGCAGGCGTTGCGTTGCCGTTCGCTGTCCCTCTCAGACCGTTTAGGAGAATAAACCCGAGGGCGAGTGGGTGTTGTAAGCTTGTGTTTGACGGGTAGATAGTTTGGGCTGGCGTGTGGCATTTGGGTTTGACGCCAGTGCCAGGTTCCTGCCGTAGATGATGGTGGTGGGACAAAAACAATGTGATGATGGCCAATCACTCTCCGCCACACCATTTCTTTGGATATTCAAGCGTGTGAAGAAGCGGGCAGCCCGTGATTCCGGCCGATGTGTCGGTTCGAATGTATGGCGTTCGCTTGCCCCACAGCCGAAGTCGAGGCAGCAAGATGTGTCTGTGATGTTTCCGGGATGGGATATGACAGTTCGAATTCGAGGCCTTCAGCCTGCGCAGTTCTTGGGTGGTTTGAAGATCAAACTGGCTTGCTTACACAGAGGGGGGATGCAATGCAGTTTGCCCATCATCAACGTGTGTCAATTGGAACGCGATGCCGAGATCCGATAGTTGATCAGATGGGTCGGATATCATTATGATCAAGATCAACGCAGATAGCCGCAGGCGGGAAGGCACAGGCCATGGCCGTGGCCGCCGTCATGGACGTGGACGTGGTTGTCGTCAAGGTCCGAACGAATTTGACACTGCCATGGATGAGGAGAAGTTCATGTCCTTGAGGACGATGCAGTGCAGCGTCAAGCTAAGGTAAGGTTCCATATGTACCTCTAGGCGGGCCGCAGAGGTACTACGGTGGCCCAAGTATACGTTAGGCCGTTTATAAATTGGTCCGAGCTCTCATCTGCAGCCAGCTGTCGGCCATTTTATATCAACGCCTCTGCCGTGCAACGCTTATGCCTAGACTTTGAACTTTTTTCACTTCAACCTTCTTTAGTTTTTTCTTCTTCTTTTTTTCCTACTATTTTCCTCCTTTCCTTGCTTTTTCCCTTCTTTTTCTTCTTCTTTACCTTTTTATTTCTCCAATGGTAGAAGGATCCATTTGTATTATTACTTTACTTAGGGGATTCTAAGCGCCAAGGCCCCCCCCCCCCCCCTCCCCTCCCTC
>NW_009799103.1:931393-1079098 GCF_000213175.1 Neurospora tetrasperma FGSC 2508 | reverse complement strand
ATTTGTATTATTTCTTTATTTGGGGGATTTTAAGCCCCAAGGCCCCCCCCCCCCCCCCCTCCCCCTCCCTTGAAAGGGAAGCCTTGGCGCTTAGAACCCCCTAAGTACCCCAACTCCGAAATTTGGAGAAGAACGAACTAAGCTATTGCAATATCTATTTATACTACTACTTAAAATCTTCACAGACCCCGTTCGAAAGAAAGAAGTAATAAAGTAATAAAGTAATGAAGCAATAAAGCAATGAAGCAATGAAGCAATGAAGCAATGAAGCAATGAAGCAATGAAGCAATGAAGCAATGAAGCAATGAAGCAATGAAGCAATGAAGCAATGAAGCAATGAAGCAATGAAGCAATGAAGCAATGAAGCAATGAAGCAATGAGAATTAATAGGAATCAATAGAAGTCAAGGGGAGTCGAGGGGAGTCAAGGGGAGTTGATGAGAATCAATGGGAGTTGACTTTGCGGGAGACAGCTTATTAAGGTTAGAGGTATGCACAAGGATTTGATACCACCCCCCAGTACAAGCCTAATGCCTGCAGTTGGTATAGACTTTTGTCTTTGGAACTTTTGGATAAACGGCCTAACGCACACTTGGGCCACCGTAAGGTACCTAGCGATAGCGGGCGGGGTAATTTGCCGGGCATCTGCCTACCAGCCGCCACAAGTGGAAGTGCCCCTCTACAATTGCCCATATCGTACCCACTGCACCTTTCAACGACCAACACTCAAGAAACCGCCTTGTGCTTTGCGACATCAAGCTGCAGTTATCGTATTGCATAATCTGGAACATTTCCGAATCTCTTCGTTTCTTTCTTGATACTTCAGTAGGACCGGCTTTCCAGCTTTTCCTTGTATCGGGTCGGATGCCAGCAGGGCCACCGAGGGCCATCACCCGCTTCGCTCGTCCAACATGTGATGAAGTTGGGAATCAAGTACCAGTACATGGCCAGCTTTGTACTCCGTGGATGGCATTGAATCCTGGCCAGTGGCACAATACTACCCCCACCCCGTCCGAGTGTTGAACACCGTAAAGGCCTTAGCTCTTTTCACCGGTCTGAGTCTGCCGTGTGTGTGTGTCCATGGTCAGTAAGCTATCGGCAATGAGGAAATGTCACAAATGAGAAAAAGATGCTGATGAATCAGTGTGGTAAGGGTGCCCGGACGGGAGTTAGGGATCTAAAATGACACCTAAAGCTGATTTAATAGCGGCCCTGTAGCGGCCTCACCACAGCCACTAGAGGTACCTTCACGACCCGACACTCCAGTCCAGGGCCAACGGGCCCGACACGCCGACGCTCGTCGAATCTGGAGTACCTTGCAAACAGGATAAGACTTTTCCATATTGATCGACCTCAACTTCCTGTCAACGCCCGAGATGGACGCCCTTAGAGAGACGAACCTCCATGGTCCCCAAGGTTGTACCTCAGAACACGCCAAGACTAACTGTTCCATGGGATTTCTGCGACATGACCTTCTCTCAAACCTGGGTCTCTGAGGGCTGCATATGGATGGCATATGTTTATGGTCTGGTTCTTCCCTGCAGGGCCCAGCAAGTTCAGGCCAAGTTCAAGCGAGCCGTTGGAGAGACATGGTCGGGCAGGCTCGGCATACCCATGTTGCACCACCGCCGTTGACATCGGGGCACCCGATCCTTTGACGGTCCGTCCACCCGAAGTCCTAATTTCCGGCTTCATGGCTCTACCTGCCTACAGCATGTATCAACGCTTCAACGGTCCTGTCAGCCTTGACCGATGGTTTCCGAAAACCCGAGTCTAGCAGTTGGGCAGTACACATGGCTTGGCGGTGGTTTCCAAGTCCAAGGCCATTGGGTGCTGAATAGCTTCTGTACATGTTCAACCACCTAGTATATACGCCACAAACTCTCCCCTAACCCACAAGAGTCGCCAACCCAGAAGATTGCAGGCTCCACACATAGCTGCGGCAGCTTACGTATGTGTACCCTGCCATGTGGCCGTATCGCTGTATGTATCAGCTATAGCATGGCGCGCAGATCGCTCGGCACAGCATGCCAGCCGCCCAAAAGGGACAACTTCTACCAAGGTTCGTTGGTGGAGAGTGTTGTTCTCCGGGAGAACTAATGTCGACCTTCGACGACCAGAAAGGAGGCAGCGCCGGCACTTGAAGTGACGGGTCGACGGTAGCCTACGCTGCATCTCGACCAGAAACTCAACGACCTTCGGCTCGAGGATCCGGTGCATTGACCCAAACCAACCGGGCTTGAAAATTGATATGCACAAATTTGACCCTCATGGGACATTGGAATCAGCCCCCAGATTTCCCCATAACGATGACATCTTTCACATGATGTCGGTTAATCTGCACCGTTTCATATTTTCGCGGCTATATGTTCAGTCGCATCTTCGTCATATTTTTATCCAGACAACTATTCAACTCGGCCCATACACCTGGAAAATTTAATTCAACCGAGTAAGCATGTGAAGATCCCTCATCAGATACTATAATCCGAAGCCAGACATTCGATCGTCATCCCGCACGTGTCTCAGTCCTCGAACTAGCTACCTCTAACCACGTGGCAGCGTGTACCTTCATGTCATGGAACATTCTGGGGTTTCATTTGGCAAAGTCCCGACCTCCTTCCTGGTTTTTAATGCGGCCCTATAAGACCCCACAGTTTCATCGAGCATCCAATCTTCCATGGGTCTTACCATCTGGCCGGCTCACCGAGTTATATCAGATCTGTCCTAAGACTCGGTTGGGGTTACACCGAATTTCTTTTTGGGGCTACCTCCTAGCAACGCCAGACCATCGCCCCATCCATGCCTCGATGATATATGATAAGCTACACCGGGCTTTCCTTATCTGGCTCCCGACGTTTTCAAGCTCATTTGTCAAAAACGGAGCGTGAGGGAAATGGGGCACCTCACTGTTTCTATCACAAGCTTGTCGATGTACAGGGCAAGGCACCGATGTACAGGGCAAGGCACGAGTGTCCCTTCTGCCGCCTTCGGCGCATCCTAGTCAAGCTTTCTTCGGGAACAGTCGTGTTATAGTTGCTTCTGTGCTCCTTCCTTTCTTGACCGTGGTTCCTGAACAAAGCCCTACTAATCCTATCTCAGACTGCTTCACTGCTCACTGATAAACCAGCAAGACAATCACTTTGCAAATTGCCCGCCATATGTCATAACTGACTCTGACTTTTGATCTGCTTATCCTGCAAGCCACCATGTGACAAGCTTCTCTCGATGTCCTTCCCCCGCGCGCGCCGTCTGATGTCAGCTTGATATTGTACAAGTCTTAGCAGACTCTTGACCAGAGACGCCGGTTATAAACAGCTCCGTAAGCTTTAGAGATGGTTTTCTTTTCGGAAAATCCCGTCTGACATGTGACATCAGCGACCCTGCTGCAATATTATACAACGATGGTTGGCATTGCCATTTCCGGGGGGCTTCGGGTGGTCATAGAAAGGACCGCACTCATGGTTAAACATGGAGGAGGGTGTAAGCAGAATGATCAGCATCAATGACGGGAGTGGGATGTGTTGTGTTTTGGTTGTGCGTGGGGGGTAAGATGAAGAATTGAACGTTGCAGCTCTACCTCCCCCACCAACAGATGACATCCGCTTACAAACAGATGATCCTGATCCTAAGCCCGATCCTAAATTTGCTGATGATAGCCTGACTCTAAAAGCATCAATGTGCATACCACCATCGTTATCCCACATTAAGTGGAAAAAAAAAAAAAAAAAAAAAAAAAGGAGAAGAGGTCAACGGGTGGTGGGGTGGCTTACTCAGCAGTAGCTTACACGCTGCTCCTTCCCCCGTCAAATCCCATCCCCTTCACGCATTGTTCTGATGGCCAAGTACGTGAAGGTGAAAGTGATAGATGTGTCCATAGCTCTGACAATAAGTTTTGAACGAGGGTACAGCATAGGTGACCACGATGGTTGGCAATTGAAGTTTGGGGGTCAAGACTAAAACCTCAATGGGAATTTATACATGTAGACTGTACAACTCATCTGAAATGAGCACAACAACTGCCAAGTAATCAACATAGAAAGAGCCAGGGAGGTTAGCAAGGTTAGGTACGTAGGTATAACATAGGTAGTCATCACAAACCCGCGTTGTCCTCACAGCAGTCAACAAGGACGACACTCGAGATGACCAGCCAAGCTACAAGTCACAAAGCCAAAGCCGGACCCGGACTCCCGGAGCGGAGCGGACCGGGCCGTAGTGGAGACCTTGAACGGAAGGGACCCAGAAGGACCCAGACAACCTAAACCCGCCCGGAGAACTCTTTGGTCCACTTCGGCTTACACATCAGGGACTCCACAAGCATATTACAGAGAAACGGAGAAAAAGAAATCAACGCAGGAAAGTGAAAAAGCGAGAAAGATAAAAAAAAGAAAAAGCTGAGTAGCTGCAACTCGTTTCGATCGAGTGACCTCCGGGTTATGAGCCCGGCGCGCTTCCGCTGCGCCATGCAGCTTGTTTACTTGTTGTTGAATCCGAGGGTCGATGCAGGTCTTAATATGCGCCAAAGAGGGCTGCGGTGCACTCGTGCTATGGACAACCGTCTGACTGCACAACATCGCTTGAACAATCTGCCTTCCGTGTATTGGGATATATTGACCGAATCAAGCATCCATGCCAGCGAAGACAACGAAGTGGTTTCACATCCAGGCTTCAACATTTGTCTCTGATAACACCCGGCCTCACTGTTTATCTAGTAGCTGGACTAAGCCCAGCATTGGTTGGTACATGTTCAGCAGCAGCAAGCCATGAATCGCTGAGCATACACTCTCTAGTAGGGGGCTACAAGTCCACTGCCGATATAGTATCATTTCATCTCTCTACATAATCACCATGTAATGCATGACAGAGCCAGCCAAAAAAGGAGAACGCCATCTGGGAGATCGTCGACATCTCTCAGTTTTTCCCGCTACTAACCCCAACAACGGTATCCCGGCTATCATCCAAACCACCGCAGAAAAATCAAAAAGTGAAAGATCCACCTGAGCGAAGATGGATACGAACAAGTGTATGTGATTGACAAGAGTGGGATTCGAACCCACGCCCTTTCGGACCACGGATTTCTCAGATGAGGATTAAGGGTTAACCTTAACGTGGCGCCTTAGACCGCTCGGCCATCTTGCCTTGGGATTAGATGAGAAATAAATAGCTGTAATAAACCTTATAGATACGAGCTGAAAGCGATTATCAGTCAGCCAACAACCGGCGGATCACCTTTGCCATGTTACGTTCACCTTGGTGAAGCCTTCAAACCTCATGTCATGTACGTACTTGGTTGTTGTGACTATAGTACCTACTAATATTGACAGTGTATCTATTATAAGAGCCTGGCCAGCCTTATCGCCGTACTCCAGCTACCACGGTGAACACAGGTTTCTGAGACTTTCCCGGCGACTGACAGAAAGGAACTGTACCTACCACCTGACTAGTTGTTGAAGTTCTAGACTTTCAGCTAGGTAAATCAGAACCATGTCGGCTGAAAGGTCCGAAAGAAATGGTAAGATCTCTGTCGATCTAGGGTTCACTGGTTTATGAGTAGTCACCTACATAGGTGATCCGGTGCTTTTCAGTTCTCGCCGTCTCTAGGGGTCTTGAACAGATCGTTGAGTACCTCTACTTCTTCTACTTACGTTCTCTTTTC
Organism: Neurospora tetrasperma FGSC 2508; assembly: GCF_000213175.1. Classification (NCBI taxonomy): domain Eukaryota; kingdom Fungi; phylum Ascomycota; class Sordariomycetes; order Sordariales; family Sordariaceae; genus Neurospora; species Neurospora tetrasperma. The sequence goes on along the minus strand of NW_009799103.1, from coordinate 1,073,446 downwards.
TTTTCTTTTTTTTTCTTCTTTTTCCGTTGTTTCTTTCTTTTTCGAAGCTTACTGTGTACGCTAGTCCCCCGGACAAGAAAGGCAAAGGGTCTAGTTTAGCGATGGTCCCTGCAGGGAAAGGAATTCGGCGACGGCGACGGCGAGGTCTCAGATGTACAGATCTTAGTGTCGGTGAGTGGACGAATAGGAAATTAGATACTGCGATCGGAGCCCGGAGGAGACGTCCGAAGAGACAAGCAAGCATTCCCCACGTACCCCTTGGAGCCTTGCTACTGTTCTCTACACTAGACTAGTACCTGAAATGCATCGCTTCTGTCCCTTGTCGTACAAGACACTGACTGGGGTTTAGGAATGAGGCAGCCGAGCCACCAAGCGGACTGACCGCATGTGCAAACTCTCATGTGATCAGCCGGAGTGAAGATGAACTGCTTGCTACCTAGGTACCTCTAGTTTCTGACTGACAGGACCGGTGCAACTGTCAGCGGCATCAAGACCAGACTTCAAGAGGGATAGGTACTGACGTTGCACAACACACTTGAGCACCAGGCAGACAGACAAACTTCGAAAATCATGACATGAATTTTACGAGTACTCTCAATACTTCCGCTGTCTTATAATCGATGGTGAGATGTTCATCACAGAGCTAACTGTTACTAATGAAGTCTAGAGGTTGATAGTGTACCACTAGTGTTCGGGGCGGCTTCGCCGCTGCGCGTGTGTGAGGGGTGTAAGGCTGGAGTCTGGGGTTGTGGCCCATGTAGAGCTACATTGAGGTGCTTTACCTACCCTTCCAAACCTGTAGGCGATCGAAAGGTTGAAAGGCTAGATTTGTAAATTAGTTTTCAATCGTTACTATTTCCCATTTCCTTTCTTTTTCTGCCAGGGGGCTGCGCCATCCGAGAGCCCCCCTTCACTTACAGCGTACCGGAGTTTGAGGTCAGCCCTTAACATTTTATATATATTAGATACTAGGCCTAACAATTTCCTCGGCGAGCGTTGTGCGGAGCGTACGGTTCGTGCAGTAACCGATCGTTAGTGCGAGTGGGGCTTCGCATGGAAACCGCCCGCGAAATTCACTAACGCGCTAACAGGACTTGTAGACGGCCCAGCTCAATGTAGTTATAAAAGCTGTTAGTGAATGGGATTGCATGTTGCTCGTGATTGTTGCTTGCTGCTTCGTTTGACAGCTTTCTTGTTGAATGCAGAAGTATAGCTACTTCCAGGACTGATACCTTGACCGACTATGTGCACTGTCTCTGAGGAAACAGAAGCTTAGATGGAAACGGATAAAAGTCCCCTAGCTTCCATGGATTCCATATCCATGATCGAGATCGCCCGGCACCAGCTACGTCCGAGACAAGCGCGGCCAGGTACGGCGTCCAATAATGAGTTGCGGGGCAAAGGAGTAGTTGGGAAATGTGATTTGTAACCTACCTCTAGTCACACTGGGCTGCACTAAAATGTGATATGGAATGGCTTCGGAAGTCTAAATCTATAGATAGACGTGCAGGCGCGGGCAATCCATTCCAAGTCTGGGATGGTCTTGCGAAGGGCAATGAGAAGCAAAGTTTGCTATGGTTTTAAAGAGGAAGGACTGTGTGGTAGAGCAGATAGGAACCAAAGATTGTATGCGAGGAAGGTGATCACATCACGTTTGACAAGTGTCAGGACATGATAGTCCGCTCTGTGATGTTACCCAGTATGCAGGGTCGAGAAAGCTGACGATGATCAGTGAATCACATCACAGTCAAGTTCGTTGAGATCTTCCCGTGTAGGGGATACCTTAAGCCTACCAGAATCCGTTGCGGGTTTCGAGTCCTTCTGATACTGTTTCCATTGCACGGCCATGAGCAAGCTGAGTGTGCGTTACTAGTGTCGGACTGTATGAGCTGTACGGTTAAGTCAGTTGATAGGTCATTCGGTCAGTCACCAATCAGGCTACCTGGCGAATGCAAGGAACAAGCGAAGAAATCGCCGACGGTTTGAACCAGAAGGACACTCGTCGGTAAAATTGGGGGATTGAAAGGGGAAAGGACCCTTGATGTCTCGGACGGGCCTTCCGAGAGATACAAGCATATTGACGATGAACAATCTGTCCGAGTCCCCGTCTGTTGTCCCAGGGGTTCCCCAGATGCTTGCTTTCTGATATCCCGTGGCGGCCAGGTGAGCCTGTGTGAATCTCTAGCATGGTGTGAACGATCATGTGAGCGATCACGACCACCCATTGCGACCTGTCAAGTCGTCGAGAAAATCCCAGTGCTGGGGTCCGGGCTCGCGTACCAGTACCTCGGACCCTTCTCACCGATACGGGGTGCCCAAAATGGTTGCTCAAAGAACTGACTGGACGATATTCCCTGCTTGAGCTCCGTTTTGCCTGCTCGAGGATAGGAGTGGAATGGTGGGAGCTGACCCAAAGTGCAAACATGATGCTTGTCTCGGTCGTTCATGCAGGCGGTTGTTTCACTTTGACGCGTTCATCATCGAGGCTCTTGACTAAATATGTACCATTCGATGCTGGTTGACCGTCAACTTGTCCCTGCCCTACGGGAATAGAATGCAACAACAGTTCCTGTCAAGATGGCGGGCATATGAAACACACTGTGTATAGGGCTATATACGTTAGTATCCATGTATGCCACTACCGGCTGTCCTCTTGATGCATGCGAAGCTGAATTGGTATTGGCCATCTTGGTACCACCATGCACGCAACGAGAGTCCTAAGGCCGACGACAACCACAGAGGAAGCACATGATGGAAGGTATATGCAGCTTGGAGGCGAGAAAGTCTCAAGCAGAGACACATTTTGGGATCTAGGGGGAAAAGTGCTTGCAGACGCGAAGACCTTATTGCTTCTTCTTCTCGTGGTTCCCGGGGGCTGCTAAGGTGGCCTGACCAGCACTTGACATCGCGAGCGTACCGTCTGAAAGCAACACCTCAGACCGGCGGACCTGCCACAGTACGAAAGGATACAAGATATCGCACACGAGAGAAGTTCCCCATAAGAATACGGCAAAGGGGCTGAAGACGAAGCCATGAGCTTCTGGCCAGAACCACCAGAGGAAGACGTTGGCAAACACCAAACCGATCAGTGTGCCGAGTGCTCGACATAGCCTGGCGTACTTGTTAGTGATATTTGCTTGAAAATGTCTGTGATTGCGATGGGTCTTTCTAAGCGCAAGGCGCGTTTGTGGCATTGTATGTGAAACGATGGCCGCTTGTCAAACTCGCAAATGTTTGCGAAATGGTCCCTGTCTCAGCGGGGACGATACCGCCTTGGTCGAAGCCGATTCCGAATCGCGGACTTGTCTGCCTTTGCCATGTACGGATGGATACCCACGGAGAAGGAGAAAGCAATGGAAGGGTTGGAACCTACCAAATTAGATAGCTTGTTCCCCCAGAATGACCCCGGGTTATGAGCATGGCGAGACTTCCCGCGCTGCCGGCAAGTTGACAGACGGCGGCAGACCAAAAGGCCACTTCGGTGGCATCATATGCATCCTGGCCCGCCCAGAACTTGCCCGTCTTATCGCCGGAACCGCGGTGAGGCTCGGACATCCACCAGGCAGCAAAGGCGTAGTGGCCCACGCATCCAACGGCGGTCATAAGGGCAAAAAGCCAGCCGATATTCCGGCCTACCCAGGGGTTTGTATGACGCCAGGCCTCGGGACCGAAGCGGACGGTGGTGTAGATGAGGCCAATGTCCAGCAAGAGCCAGAAGGCAAAGCCCAGTTTCTCCAGTATCATCTCGCTAACGTAAATGGCATAGACGAGCTCCCACGAAACGTTGAGGGCGAGAGCCAGGAGCGGCATGCCGTAGGTTTTGGTGGCTAAAGCGCGCCGCGTCATGAGGATATAGGTCGCGTCCCAGAACAGCACGCCAATGCCGAGCAGAGCGGTACTCGTGGGGACTACCCATGATGGGCAATGGGCGGGCGGCACATCGTTGGAGCCCATTTGGGTTGGCGTTCAAAGTGAAGGATGTTGATGGATGTATCTGTGTAGAAAATAGATGGTGAGAGAGAGAGAGAGAGCGAAAGCCGAGGTTGTGCAACAGGTGAAGAACCGGGCTGACGCCGCCCCTGATGCCCATGGCGAGACTTGTGCATTAGTGGTACATGCCTTTCTCGATTTTCTTTTAGAAAGCCCAGCTCATCATGGGCTTTTGACCTTGAAGCGGACAGCCATGGCAGCAATAAGGTGTGCTCATATACCAATGGACAATTCAGTGTGACTCTCGACGTTTGTCTGCAAGTTATCTACCGTTATGTAGGTGTTGTTATGTCTGCCTTGGTAGGCACCACTGGTCTTGATGTAGTGTACCATTCAAGTCGACGAGGGGATGCTGAAGTAACCCCGCCAAGAGCACAGGCCACTTGCAGGGCGCAGGGGGAGCTCCCCGCCTTTTTGGCACGTTTGGATAATCCGTCTGTGTTCGATTCCAATCCGACTGTGTGGAATCAAGGTACATGTCACCTCCGCAACCTAGCGTGAATTGATTGCTTCATTGAAGGTGGTTATGAGCTCTCGTTGTCGTTCTCAAAACGATGACTTGTACGGATTTGGTGCTGGCGCGCGAAGTTGATGCCCTGCCGAGCTTGACTGTCCCGCAGTTGTAAGGCCCCACACAATCGATCTGGCATCGAACACAGTCGAATAATTCGGGTCGCGTCTTCCCGTCACGTCGTTCGACAAACCGAACATGACAGTTCAACACGGCTCGCTTCGTTTGGCTAGAAAAGGCCGTTGTTAGATTGTGATAGGGGTCACAACGATCCGAAAACAAACGACCAGAAATTCCTAAAGATTCTTCCAGAGAAGAATTGCCTTGACATCAAGTTTGAAGAGATAATCAAGACAGTTGGATACGTCATAAGAGTAAGTATAGCCAACTTGAAGGTGTAATGTCAGGTACTGACCGTAACGTGTTTGTTTTATTTTTACACAGTACGACCATTCGATTGGTGCCGAAGCTACCTTCTTGCACGAAGTGACACCAAACAACCCATCCCAACAGAAACAAATTTCGTCTGAAGTCGACACACGCAAACACGCTCACCACCAGAATCGCTCTTCATTGAGTCATGGAATCGACCGAGAATCGAGTGGGCCGCGGTACATGGGCTCGTTACAAGCTTGCCCAGGCCCAATTCACCAGCTGGGTCAAGCAAACCGCCGACAAGGTCGTGTCCCGAAAACAGAATGGCACTACCCCAGAAGTTCAGACCGAAGTCGTCGAGACAACTCCGGCGCCTGGAAAGGAGTCGCGACGGCAGAAAAAGGCCCGAGCCAAAGCCACAGTCACTCCTCTCGCCGACCCCCGCCTCGAGACCAACATCGAAAGCGCCAAATCTGTCCATTGGACTGAACTCGAGGTTCTCGCCCTCAAGATCGCCCAAAACGCCGAGCCCGAGCAGATCCCCGATGCCGCCGTCAACATCCTCCGCGATGTTGTCAACCTGCGCAAGAAAAGCTTCAAGTTCTTTAGTGGCGCCGCCGCCAAGCGACCGGCCGACCGAAAGCTCCAGGAAAGCAACCAGACCCACGCCCACATCATCAACGTCCTCGAACGAATCCTCGCCAAGTTCGAAGCCCTGACCTCGGCTCGCCGCAAGGTCACCAAAAACGAGAAGCCTGACGAGAAAAACCCAATGGGCCTGTCCGATCTTATCAACATGTTTACTCATCTCGAAGTCCAGACGTCCCCCGACGCAGCCGAAGATGACAACCAAGGCGATCCACCGTCTGAAGACGACCAAAAATCCACAAGGTCCAAAAAATCACACAAGAGCAAAAAGAAGAAGCCGCGTAAAGAACGCCATAGCGAGACGAAGGTATCCCCGCGCCCCTCCACGACAGACAATAATGACGACACTTCGTGGCTGGACACGTTCGATTGGGGCCTGCCCTCGGCAGATGAGGACGACGAGGACGACGAGTTCGACTTCTACATGATGGTTTACTGCTTCTTCGAAGACTTCAACACCATCCGAAACTACGTTCAGGAACGATGGTGTGACTACTGGTATGACCGGTCTGTCCATCTCAACACCTTGGCCGTCATTACCAACGCCGCCTTCGAGCTATTCCACATGCTCGAGTGGGACCTGATGAAGGCGCTCAAGTTCCATCCCGAGCTTACCCAGTATACCTTCATGATGGATATGCTCTTCATCCAGATTGGCATTGAGCACATTGATTACGACTCGTACGATGGTCTGAGCCAGGAGGAACATGATGAGCGTCTCTGGAGAGACGAGGCAGATTGGTTAGGGTTCCTGTCCTACTGTACCATATACCGGACCCTGAAGAACGTGCCTCCTGGAAAAGTTCCCATGCTGCCACCTTCAGCCCGGAAAAAGGTTGTTTATGGCGCACATAACATGAAGACCTGGCAGGATTTCGAAAACACAATCAGCTTCCAGATGATCACAGAGGGTTCTTTGTTAAAGGCCCTCAAGAAAAATGGGCAGGTCCCCCCCAAACTCCCAGCCGAACCACTACTGCTGCTAGACTGGCAGGAAGCGCTCAAGAGGCATGCTATAACGTCTTCCCTCATCTTCTCCTTCCACCTGTGGGTTGATATCCGCCATATCATGGAGGAGGAAGTCATCAATCCCTTCAACGAAATGCAAAAGACGGGCCAAAGAGTGGTGGATGCGCTTCGCCTCCATGATCCCAACAGTGTAAGCAAAGATAAGGCATTCAAGTGGGAGTACAGGGAGCGCATCCAGGACACCACCGAGTTCCTGCTCGAGGACTTTACCTACGAAGACAAGTTGCTCCGCTTCCGACAAATAGGGATTGCGGAAGACCCAGAGGAGTTCTTCCTCCTCAAGAACGAACCAGTTTGGGCCGGCCTCCTGGACTTCCGCGCAAGGCTTGTGCATAGCGAAATGGGCCATCAGTTTGCCGCCTTCACCTACGTTCTCGAGGCTGCGGCCTACTTGTACCATGCGGCGCGTGCTGCCGATCCAACCTTACCTGTGTGGGACAACATGTTCAAGCTTAACGAAACCTACCTCGATGACAGCATATTCAAGAGCGGCTTCCTTGGAGTGAAGGACCCTGTCGCTATTATCCACAACTACCAACTGGCGATCAAGCCACCGGTAGGCTGGGACGGCCCTCCCGATCTTGCAAGCAGGTCTGGTTTCGCCCAGTCTGTCAAGATTCGGAGAACTCTGTATTATCGCTATGGTTTTGCCGAAGAAGACTCTTACAACGAGATTGCCTACATGGAGCATCTGGCCATGCATCGTCTCCAGCTTGAACGATATCGAGGAACTCCACGTACCCTCGTTGGTTCTACTCGGGAGTCGAATGGGTTGTTGGACGGAGAAGGCGTGAACGGCACGACGACAGGCGCCTATTCAGTTGCGCCACCCAAATTGGACGAGAAGAGCGAGGAGTATCTGCGTCGCAAAGCGGTTCTGTCGAAGCTGTCGCCTATCGAGATGCTGCAGCTGGTTGGTGACTCTGTCCAGACGCTTTTGGAAGGTCTTCTCCAGCTTGACTATCTGCAACTGTTTGACGAGGCGACATTGTTCTTGGAAGAAGTCATGGATACCTTTGGGCCCGAAATGCAACAGCGAGTTAACTACAAGGGAGGTGAAGATCATCCGCCCGCGAGGTTGGATAAATTGCCCACTTACTTGGGCGAAGATTTGAAGGCTGTTGCAGAGGCAGGCAACGGCAAAGAGTCTGAGATAATCAGCAAGCTTGTCGACGGTTGCAGGGAGTTTCTGGAGCAAATGCAATCGGCTACTAGTAGCGATACTAGTGCAGCTACTGAAGAAGTTTGTAGTCAATAGACTAACAGTGGATTTCCTGAAGGACTGCTAAAGGAGTTGGATCAGAGATCTGCTACTTCTGGTCATCCATAGAGGAAATACCAGGTTCCTGAGCTGTCAAAACAGGGTCCAGCCAGCCTGAGGGAGCTAAAACTAGTTTTTTTATGTGGTTATACAAGGTTTCATTTTGGATAAAACATTTTTCAATGTTGGCATACCTTCATCATCAACAATACTTTGTAATACATCTTAGTAATACATTCGACCTCCTTTGAAGATTATAACTAAGCCTATCATCTAAGGTATTCTAGCATCCTGCGAGTGTTTGGGGTCAAAGTTCTTTTGCACTTGAAAAAAAGGTTTCACATTTTTCCTTGAACCCTATTTTGAGACATTTCCAACTATTGACTCTCAAGCGCCTGATTTTATCCCCAGGAACCCGGGGTTCCCTGTGGATGTAACTCATAACCAGAATACGGCCAATTTCTGGATAGCATGGCAACTAGACAACAGCAGCCGTGATCTTCTTCCACTCGGGGACCAGCTCCCCATAAACGGCCCGCTCGAGGTCGTCGTACAGCTGGATGACCACCGGGTCGGCAAAGGGAAACTGTTCAACTAGGAGGCATGCACCAATGCCCGTTTCGCGATCAATCCACTGCATTCCAAAACGTTAGCCGTCAGTCCATGATAGTACCATAGTAGAACAAACTTACCCAATGCGAATTGCAGTATCCATGCCACATCATACTTCCCTTCCGCCTCTTGCCCTCCACATCCTCCATATTCAGCAGTCCGCCCAAGCCATGATCGACCGCGTCGAACCCTTCCGGAAACTCTGGCATGATGCCCGCATGAAACGCCCTCCCCATCTCCTTGATCATTTCCAGGCCCTTCTCATTCAACTGCGGACTAAACATCTGATCAACCGTCTCCTTCGTGAGCCCCAGCTCCCTCTCCCCCTCCTCTGAGCCCGAGGCAGCCCTCAAGACCGCCGCCAAAACCTTCCCATACTCCTCCGCCGTAGTCCACAACCCTGCACCCCCGCTCTCCGCCTTGGGATCCCACGCTGTTGAGATTGGCAATTCTCCCAGCGACAGCTCGCCCGTCTTCGCATCCCTCAGCGCCATGCGGACCAGCTTGTCTTTGATTCTCTTTTCCGGGTTTTCCAGGAGTTCAGTAGCCGGTTTCAGAGTTGAGCACTCCATCCCCAACGGCGCAAAGATGTTCTCGCGCATGTAACGTCCCAGCGTCGTCGTCGTCGTCGTCGTCGTCATCTCATCTTCACTTTCAGGGAAGGAGGAGGAGGAGGCCAAAACCCGCTCCAACAAAACGCCTGCCCAATCCAATCCCGTGCCGTATACCCACCCTTCGCCGGGGGAAAACAAAAGGGGAGTCGTCCACCCTTCCACCGTCATCGAGTTTGTGTTCCCCTTTTTGCCGACTTCTTTCGCCCACCTCTCCAGCAGCGGATGACCCAAGTCATAAGATAAACCGACAGAGTGCGTAAGTAACTGGCGGGCAGTAATCGGCTTGGTGATCTCTTCCAGTATCGCTTTTTTTCCCTGCTCTTCACCTTTCTTTTCCTCCTCCTCAAAACCCCGCAAGATCCCCCATTTGGTCAGTTCCGGCAACTTTTCACGGACGTCCTCATCCAGATGAAGCTTGCCTTGCTGGACGAGTTGCATCAGGCAAATGGTGGTGAGGAGCTTGGTGAGGGAGGCGACCCAGAGGAAGGAGTCGGTTGAGAAGGCGGGGGTCGAGGCATTGATGGGGAGGGAGGTGTGGCCGGCTGCGCCGGCGTAGATGGGGCCGGATTTGTCAACGACGAGGAAGGCGGCGCCGTGGAGTTTGTCCTTTGTGGAAGTAGGCGAATCCCGGTGCAAGGTGTAGCGGTGGAGGATTTGGTCGAGGATGGATTTGGCGGAGGCCATGGTTGAAATTTACTTGCAAGGTAGGCGCGGATTCGCAACGGTTTTTTCGTCTTCTTTTTTCCTCTCGATTAATATATTTTTCAGTTAGTCTAGTCCGGAGCTTGAGTTCAGCTTGTGCTGACGACTCCCTCCCAGTAAAGTTGAAAGGGCTTCAAGTGGTTTATATAATATTCGTTGGGTACGTAAGTACACGTGTACTCTGTTTGGCAGGGACAAGGGCCAGCAGGCAACAATATATACACTATGATGATCCTTCTCGGTCCCGGTGTAAGACGGGCGATCATTTGATTCCCCGCACCACGCCCGCTCCAGCGCGGACATTCTGAGGATGTAACACCATATCCCATCAGAATGAATCATCGTGTAATCTGAACAGGCTATGCAAGAGGCTGTTCCTGAGATATGGGGTGCACCTGCTAGTGTTCCGCGACACTACCACTTTGATGATACCCTTGAGAGCCTTTTGTGTCCCCTTTGTTCAAACTTAGGTACATAGCGTACCGCTTCAGTGTCCCTGAATGTGGTTTTACTCAACCTGCGCTACGATCCGGACTAGCGAAGCCTAGTAAGGCCTTGAAACCAAGCGGTAGGGCTGACATCACTAGCAGACACTCGGCACAATTCCACAACAGTTCGACCCAACCTTTGTCTATCATGCACTCAATTAGTGGTAACTATTTGGACGCAAAGACTTAGTCCACAAGCAAATCCGGACAAAAGGAAACAAACAGGACAGAAAAAGGGTATCGTACGCCTCCGCTCGACATCGGTGTCCTCCTACTTCCACTTGCTGCTCTCCTTCAGCCACGTCTCAAAGTCCTCTGTCGGCACAATCTTCTTGGTGGCCTCTATATCCACCCCATACCCCTGGTTCTCAAAAAAGGCAAACATGGCGCCCATCTCCTTGACCATCCAGAGCATTAGGGTACCGAGGAAGGTGAACGTCTCGGGCAACTCCTTGCCAGTAACCTTCTTGAACTTCTCGCGCGCCTCGTCCAGAGTCAACTCGTCGCCCGCGATGCCCACGGCCTTTCCATCGTACTCGGTCGAGTTGTAAAAGGCTTCGGCGGCGAACAGACCAATGTCGCGGACGCCTGTGAGTTGCAGCTTGGTGGTGGGCTTAAGGGCGGCGCGCCACATGGCCGAAAAAAGCTTGCAGAAGATGCCGGGGTTAAAGTTGTCCATAAAGGCGACGGGGCGTAGGATGGTCCAAGAGAATTGGGACGGGTCTCTCTCGGCCTTGTTGCGAATGTGCAGCTCGATATTGTGCTTGGCCACGAAGTGGGGGATCTCCGGGCACGGGTTGTCCCAGCTCTTCACGTCGCCGCCGCGGTCAACCGATGAGAAGATGACCTGCTTGACGCCATGCTCGACGGCCGTGTCGATGAGCGGGATCGCCTGCTGCTCCTCGGGCTGCTTGCCCATCGTCGTAACAACGAAGAGGGAGTCGATGGAGCCCTTGGGCTGGGCGTCGAAGATGGGCTTGGGGTTGGTCGAGTCTCCCTGGATCAGCTGGACGATGCCCTTGCTGGAGTCGGCGAGGTGCTGGGCCGAGGGACTGGAGGCGTTGCGGGTAAGGGCGAGGATCTTGAGGGAGGAGGCGTCGAAATTGCGGTGGTTGAGGAGGGCGCGGACTACGGCGCCGCCCTGTTGGCCGGTCGCGCCGGTGACGAGGATGGTTCTGAGAGCCATTGTGATGGTTGGGTTGAAATTGTTTAACTTTGGTTAGTATGATGGCGTTTTGGTTTGTTTGATGGGAGTCGCAAAAAACGATGACGACATGGAGAATTGGGGGGGGGGACAGGTTTATAAGCACAGGACGGGAGTTGCTGATGGGGAGCTCCGACTTCCTGTAAGGGAAAAGAGCGGCAGAATAACCTAACGAGCTATATTGAATTGGAACTTAAGCAAACGATCACTGAGACCCAACACGAAGTACTTTCTGTTTGTACGACTGCGCTGTCATGCTTCACGTCTTTCATTTCGATCGCAACTTCTCCAGATGAATGGATGGTGAGTTCTTGTCCGAGAGAGAAAGCTTGATACCCTTTTCGGTTATGGTAGTATCTGTTTGGCTTATTGATCCCTGAACATGCGGGGTCTCGATGTTCTTGGTAAGTAAGAGTGCCGTTGATGTGCAAGAAATCGAAGGTCAACACTACGTCTGGATGATCAATCAGCATTGACTTGTGACGGGTCTTGATCAATGGACACATCAACGAGACTTGGACTTAATTAATTCGGCGTCTTCGGAAGTTGATGGATGCTTCAAGTTAGTGTGACCTTGTAGGTTGCGGGTCGTGGTTGCTTACTTACCTACATAGCCGGGATGATCAAAGCTTCGGGGCCGAGACCACTGCGGAACGGGAGGTCCAGTCGTAAGAATCATCAAACGTCAGACAGTCCAAACCGAGTTGCAAATGATCACCTATCACTTAAAAATGCAGCTCGACGAGAACGGGTCAGCGACTCGAACCATGGTTCCTTAAGAGTGAATGGATGTGACCGAAATGTCCACGAAACCTCCTTTTTGCCAAGTGCCTTTTGAGAGTCCACCATGACTACACTACAATTGCCAGATTGGGGACGAGACACGACCGACATCAAACATACTCGTCTTCTCCGGTCGCGGATGGGTAAGCTTCGAACAAAGTGGGCAACAACAAAAGATATCCTGCTTCTCCTTCCAAGCAGATTCATATTGCATCGACAGCGATGCTCAACATTGTACATCTTTCCGCCGAGATCTTGAATCTTGTCGCCGTCGAGCTAAATCTGGACCACGAACACGACCACGGCGACAGCGTCGCCAATTGCCTCGAACGCACTACAAACCTCACGAGTCACTTGGAGGCAATTGGCAAAGGGATATGTCGTTGATTCTATGACGCCTCAAAGACAAAGCAAAAGAAGGCAGGAACAATGGTCCTGTTCCTCTTTGACTTCACCTCGGCCACTCAGCCACTCACGTCCCCATAATGTGAACTAGTTTTCGAACAAAGAATACGGGCAGAACATACTAGAAGAATCACAAGAACAACGACATTGTGTTTTGAATAGATTGAACCACCCGCCATTGTTGCCTCGAGCCAGTACTCAGGTATAAAGCCCCCGTTGTATCCCGTCATGTAATTATTTCCCGTCTCAACATCGAAGTCACAATTTCATAATCAGAACATCAGAAAAGTAGGAGCTGGGGGTAAGTAACGAGGAGCGCGTGCCAAACACTCATTTTCGAATATCAAGATCAAGCTCCTGTCAGGTACGGGCAAAGCAGGCAAGTACAGGTGCTTCTAGCAGCCGTTCACTCTCTCGGGCACGCTTTCATCGTTACTACCCGAACGACCTTAAAGCCCAAAATTCCTTGATCCTACTCAAATTACTCACCATGATGTTCCGTTCGCTCTTTTCTTCCCGTTCTTCTTCCCGCTCTCCTTCCCCTGTTTCTACCTCCTCTACAAGGCCAACCTCAGATTTCAGCTCCAGGCCCTCATCCCCCTTTTCTGTTTCTGATTCTCTCTCGAAACCTTTACCCCCTCCCCCCGACGCCGACCTTGATTTCTCTGCTCCCGATTCTTTCGCGGTCTCTCTTCCCGGCGGTCACCTGCCCGTTCCTACCTCTAGCCATGCTGTCTCCACAGCCGAAACCATGCTTCTACCCAAAAACAAAATCAGCTCCCATCGTCTCCACCAACTCACTATCCTCGTCACAGTTCTCAACCTAACCAAAATGTCCCTCCAGGGAGAACAGGATACAATGGTCAGTATTCTCCAGGCAGCGACCACATCCACGGCCGCAAAATTGCGTACCCCCTCACCAGACTCGCAGGACATCGATCTCCTAGCTTTGGCTGCCAACGCCTGTAGAGTGAGGAGGTATCGAGCTGAGGAGCCGACGGGTTCAACTGCGGTAGGTCCCTGGCAGGTGGTGGTGGACGAGGTGGGAAGAGCGATAAGGAGGTTGGAAGCGGAGGTGGAGGGACTGGAGAGAGAGAGGAGGGTTTTAGAGGATAGTTGGTAGGTACTTCATTGAGTGAAGTAGGTAATAAGTGAGCAGTAATAAGTGAGCTCAGGGCAGGCGGTGGTAATGTTGATAGTAATGGGGAGTTAGAGATGGAGAAGAGGTAGACAAGTGGTCAGCATAGCGTGGTAACCTTGCATTAGATACGGTATAGACATTGAAGAATAGACTCTGCATGTCTTTTCCCTTTTTTTTGGGTGACAGTACAGCCAAACAATGATTTCAGTAAATGGATAGAAAATGACATGCCAGAAGGTGTGCCCGGTTTACACTTACGAAGGGCACGTTGCTGTAGCCGGGCAATTCGTCCCCAAGACCGCGGGGTTTCGCGATCTAGGTGTCTCCCCATCGCAACCGCTTTGGGCGAAGTGGCAGAAACCGGCGGCGATCTGGGTCTGTTGGCCTAATGATTTGCTCAATAGTCTGGGGTACACTAACCTCTAATGCGACCGCCGCATGTGCTATGGGATGGACAGGCCGAGGTATTCCTCCACACCAGACTTTTCAGGCCGCTTATAACCGGTTCTAGCCTAGGCTAGTAAGACTAGAACTACACGACCGTTGTTGTCGTCGTCGTCGCGGTTCATCCGGTGTTCTAGCACCACCTACTTCCAACCAAACCACCAAGTTCATCTGTCACGACAACATCGCCAGTTAACATGGGCTCCCCTCTTGCCCTCTGGACTCACCTTGTCCAAACCTACTCTCCATACCAGATCGAATTCTGGGGCACTCTCCTAACCCAACTCCTCTTCTTCTGGATCCCCGCGGTATCATACACCTTCCTCGACCCCCTCTTCCCCTCCTTCTCCGCGCGCCACAAAATCCAACCGCCTTTCAAACAACCATCTGCCGCCGAAATCCGCCACTGCGCCCTCATCGTCCTGCGCAACCAATGCTTCAACATCTTGTCTTCGTTAGCCCTCACCACCCTTGCCATCCGCTCCGGCCAGGGCTCCCGGTTTCACATCTCTGCCTCCCCGCCTGACTTCTGGAGCGAAATGGCCTGGCAGATTCCCTTGTGCATCATGGCCCGCGAATCCATCTTCTATTACATCCACCGGCTCCTCCACACCCCGCGCTTCTACAAGATGATTCACAAGAAGCATCACGAGTTCACTGCGCCCACGGCTTTATCCGCTCAATACGCGCACCCCATCGAACACATCTTTGCCAACACCTTACCGATTGCGATCCCCGCGATGGTGTTGGGTGTGCATATCCTGACGTTTTGGACTTATTTAGCTATCATGCTGGTGGAGACGGCGACGGTGCATAGCGGGTACGATTTCAAATTGTTTGGGGTGCTGGAAATGGCGAGGGATCATGATGCCCATCATGAACTGTTCAATGTGGAGCTTGGTGCGATTCCGGGGTTGATGGATAAGCTGCATGGGACGGATTTGAGGAGTAGAAAGAGGAGAAGGAGGGAGGAGAAGGAGGAGAGGGAACGAAGAGCACGCGAGGGAGCGGGTGCGGGGAAAGTAGTGGAGAAGCTGGGAAGAAGGGATTCGGGGGTGATTTTGAAGTAGAGTTGAGATGAGGCTCCGACCGTCATTTTGAAGGACCGAATTCTTATTTCACAGTGCCTGGTTCAAGTGCATGCCCGTACAGTACACTACAGTACTGCGTGTGCAAGCTGCATGTCAAAGATGATGATGACAGTATCTGAAAAGTGGGTTTTGAAGAGGACGGTTGCTCCACTATCGGCACTTTATTCGAACGGAGGGCTGACGGTGGTGTGTACGACGTTTGGGTGTCACAGTCATGATTGAATGCTCTGCCGCAAGTTCAAGCAAAAGAATAGATGGTCTCAACGAAGATTGATGTGGTTGTACTGTGGTGATGATGGAAGTATAAGGGAAGGGGAAAGAAAAAAGCAAAAGAAAAAATAACTCGATCCACCCAGGGGTCGAACCTGGAACCTCCTGATTCGTAGTCAGACGCTCTGCCATTGAGCCAGCGGACCTTGTTGAAGAACTTCCTAAAACTCACATCCTATAGCTTCAATCCGGACTTTTTCCCGTCGCAATGTCCCAACCATCACTCCCGTCACCGGCCTCTTTCATCCTCTACCCAACAGTAGTATATGCACAAGGCTGATAATCACTAGCATTCGACCCCTTACTAAAAGGAATCACACCCACCGTCTCCCCATTCTCACACACACAATGATTTCCAACTCCATTTTGCGGGTCTGCCGCGTTCGAACAAAACGGCGTTCCCGTCAGCGAAGCAATGGGCACCGTCGTCCACTTGGGGGAGGTAAATGTTGTCAGGTTGGCAAACGGGGTGGTCTTGAATGTAAAAGACTTGGATGTTATGATTGGCTCCTTTGTCGACCGCTTGACAGTCCTGGACACGACGGTGGTGGTGAAGGAAGTGAGGGTCTTGATCACGAAGATGGTCGTGGTCTTATCTGTGACAGGACTGCTGGGTGTTGGGTAGGTGTTATGGTCTCCCCAGGTGTCTGAGTAGCTTGACCAGGTAGTATAGGGGACCGTAAAGTTCCAAGTGGTAGTAGGTGTCGTGAAGTTCGAGGGCGCAGTGGTGGACGTGTCGGAGTAGCTGGTCCAATTCCAAGTGGTGCTAGGTGTGCTGAAGTTCCAGCTGCTGGGAGTGTAGGAATCTGTCTGAGGGTATGGATTTGATTCTGTTGATGTCGTCGTCGTCGTTGAGCTGTGTGGTGTTGGTCGTGGTGGCCAGAATGGTGGGAGGGAGGAGTAGGAATCGGTATAGTAGTATTGTGTGGTTTCATTCTCGATCTGAGTGCTGGTTAGGGCGCTGGGAATGTCACGGATCTCATGCTTATGTCTGGGTGATCCTGCCAATAATCCTAGAGAGACCTCTGAAAGGAGAAAGAGGGGGAAGAGGGCTGTGCTGAACGATCGCAGAACCATTTCGACGCTTGTTAGAAGTGATGGTAGGTACTGATAGGCCGGGATTATCCTGTAGACGTCGAAGCTAAATCTGAGCTCAACTCCCACTGCTAACCGGTAAAGCTCGAGTGAACCAGACGGTTTTCCGCATCTTAGGAGACAGCACACGTCTAATACCTTCTCATGCATGCTATTGTTTCATTTTGCTACTTCCGGACATAAGACCATGAAGGCGAAGGGTGTAACCGGCACATGATGGGTGAAACGATACACGAGCTGTCAAAAAGTCGTGGCCGCGTTAGCTGTATCACAGACACGTTTGCTGCCACCTTCCAGTTATTGTGCGGTCCTTTGTCGATTCTGGTAGCTGGATTCCTTGATATCAGTTGTCATAGATAGTACGATATTCTGTAGTTCCGTCCAGATGGTGCTGAACATGCATCACTGCAGATTTGTTCGCTAATCGCTTGTCATCTTGCCGATGTACTCGGGGACGTTGTATCATCGACAGTGGATACCCGTGTGATATCATAACTTGGCGGAACATCCGTCGATGAACACGGCACCGAAGACTCGAGGTGATACACGTTATATACCCGAGCTTCTCAAGTATGCGCAGAGATTTTTAGCAGACACAGGAAGCCATGAAAACAGAGAAGAACGAGATAGCATTGGATGGAAGAGGATAGTGAGGTGAATTGGTCTTTGGTATTAAGAGTCGCCCAGATAATCAAGCCCGCGAGCCATCAAGTTCAGCCTAAAAACCTTGTCGAATAATGCCAAAAAGGCATCTATTCCTGGATTCCTCCGGGTTGCCTGTTGAGAAGATTTGGGGCCGGTAAACAGGGTCCTAGTCTAGAGATGCAGGAGCAGAAATAAATGGGCAAAAGGTCCGGTATCTCTCATCAGCAAACATGGAAGGTTAACAGCGGTCGTGTAGGACAGAACTTGATCGTCCGGGGGACTCGAGAGCCCCAATGACCTGTTCATAACCTGCATGTACTGCATATTTCCGAGCAAAGTGAAAGAAATCCTGTCATGCCTGCCAGACTACTGGACACGACTGCACATGTTGACCTAGGCGGGCACCAATCCTGGGGCTTGGATTATTCACGGGCAGAAGACATACCTCTTGGATCTTTCTGATGTCTTAATTCCTCCTTGGGCGGGAAACCAGCCCCAGAAGCCGCTGGTCATCATTCGCCAACGTCCATCAAGCCAAGAAGAATTCGCTGACACCAATCAGCAGCCGGTGTAACGTTGACGAAGACCCTTGCCATGACCGTGTCCAAACATGTCCGCTCGAGGCCAGCGCCGTCCCAGAGGCCACCGCTGTCTGGCCGTCAGCGAATCCGGGAGACACTTGACCTCACCCGCTTGTTCGTCTTAATTGGAATTTGGCTTATCTTGCTCTTTGTAATTCTTGCACGCCATGTTTTGGTCACATCCTTCGAGATACCACCAACATCCTCTCCGACGCCGACCATGACGCTGCTGAAAAACTGGGAGAACATTAGCAGCGACGACAAGGGCCAAAGTTCTGAATACTCAAAGACCGATATCTATATGGGCAGTAGTGACGTAGGCCTCAGCCAAGCCTACCAAGGAGCAGAACATCATGACAACATGTTCCCCCATCTCCCCAACCAGCCGCCTCGGCTGATTATTATCGGTGCTACCTGGGGTGGCGTCAGTGTCACAGACGACATTCGGGCCATGGTGGCATCCGACGATAGAGTCACCTTCGACATGTACAATCTCTACAACGTGTTGACGCCCGATCCAGCTTACGGTGCCGTCAAAACATTGACAGTGCTCTACCAACTCGAGGGGTTGAACAACAACGGAGAAGTGCATCTACTCAACATTCCCGAGCATACCGCCGTCGTCAGTATCTGGGCCGACAAGCACGCCTTAGCCGAGCAAGAAGCCGTGGACAGAACATCGGATTTTGTGCAAACCATCCACCGGCCGTGGCGGACGGGACTTCCCTACAACGGCTCAGTGGAGATCTTGGCGGCGTTGTACGGGCCGGAAAGCATCGAGACGCCGTGGGTGTTGCAGGAACTTGCCAAGTTCTTCGAGGGGAGAAGGGGACAGATCCGCATGACGAACGCGTTTTGGAAGAAGGACACTTGGCCGGGTGTTAGGAAGTCGTGGACGGTGTACTTTCGGTTTGCCGACTCGAAGCGGATTCAAGTCATTACAGGCATGGAGGACGGCGCGCTGGAGGTGCCGTGGGGTAGGTTCTAATGGGGGAAGAATGGTCACTCGAATAGGATCATGACCAGAAAATATTTACTTCCTATTCTTCGCCACACGACGGTCAGTATGGCTTGAATATGGAGGGAAGAGTTGTGTCTTGGTGGTTAGGCTCCGGGTGGGAGATATGAGGGAGGGTTAGGGTTTTGGCACGTCACTTACACAATACGCCAATATAGGTACATCGTCTGGGGTCTGGGCGGGGGCTGGCCACTGTCCGCAGGAAACGGGCAGGACGATAGAACGAACTTGATGGGAGCAAGGTAGTTGGAAATTGAATTTCTCTGAATTACATCACAGCACTTGATAAATGCTTGATATCTGTATGTATTGAAAACAACAATCAGGCAAAGCTTGACCTGATTGGGGGAAGTGATCCACTAACCTCCATGCCGGTGTTGGTGGCTGATGATGAGATAGGCAGCAGGTAAGGGATCCCCATCCCAACAAACCTGTTGGTCGCCGAGGTACATAAAATAGTTTCTACCTGTTCAGGTAGGTAGTGTAGAGTTGAGTGGAATGTGGGCTGTGAAAGGAAAGGAAAGATCTGTCGCCCACCGAGCCGTTATCGGCAAAGAAAAGCGTGGTGAGCAGAGCAGCAGTCAGGGCAGAGATAAGGATCACTGAAGTTGGCGTTTTGGGACGGGATTGGAGGCAGATCTTGGCAGTGCCGCAGCATCCTCCTCTTGGCATGTGGGAATGATATTGATCTGGAGGTCAAACATGGAATCGTCAGGACGCTCATATTGTGCTCGGGAATCTTCAGTGAGGATCAAGTAAATGATTTGTTCTTATTGTTGTTGTTCGTGGGGACTGCCGTCGATGACGAGGCCTGGGGGGGCTCACTCGGCGCTCAGACACAGAAAGACCTAGGGAAAGACCAAACCATGGGGGCCTGGGCTTGGCACATCGACCCCGCACTATCACGGGCTAGTCTAGTGGAGCGGCTGAGCGGCAGGCACACGCACTGCAGCTCGGCGAACTACCCGACACCACAAAGCCGTTGCTACTCTACAATCAGTGGACGATAAGCCGCCCCGGCCGGCATCTTCTTTGAGAATTGGGAATTTGAGACTGGACAAACATCTCAGTTTAATATTACCGCTTCTCTGAAAGCGTCGCAGAATCAAACTCGGATTCCCATTATTTTCGTCTCGCAAAGTTCGCGCTGTGTCCATCTTGTGACATCTAGAGTTCATGACAACGGTCTTGGAGTCGCTAGTCCCTCTCAATCAGTACAGCCGACCTCAAGCACTCGAAAGCCCGCGATAACGGCGTTGTGCTGACCTCGAGCATGGCTTCTCCAACAACCCCGGATCTTCATAACCTAAATGGGAATAGAAGTACGGCAACCGGGAGAACGACAATGCTACCTAGGGGTCCCAAGAAGTACCTAAAGACCGAGAGTGGCTAACAAGACAGACCCTGTCCGATACAACACCACCTCGACCTGCAGGTCAATCATCCACACCCCGGACACTACTTTTCATGGTACAGCAGCTGATTCTTTCGATCCTACGATAAGACGTTCGCGGCCTATGCATATCTGATTTTACTCTCAGTTTCTCAAAAGATTGGTAGACGAATCGGTCAGTGTTGGAAAGACCATGACGTACAGCAATCTCCAATGACCATCTCACATATTTCGCTACCTGGGCCAGGAACGGCAACATGAGAAGGTACCTGTTGATCATGCCTGGGGATAATATAAGTTGGCGATGCCTCCCACAGACTCGATGTGAGGACATCAGCAACTGCTTCATCACCAGTCTCTGCCCCCGAGTTGTGCTCACCAGGCAACAATGGGTTTCCTCAACGCTCTTAGCCCCCGAGCCATTGTGGCCTCAGTTTTGGTACTGAGCTCCCTCGCCTACGATGTTGCCGCTCGACCCAGCCCCGAACCCAAAGCCGACTGGGTACGAAAAGGCCCTGCTCGCAAGAAGATGTCAAATCACATCAAACGTGCCATCGAGGGCCAGAGCCACACTCGACGAACCGAAGAAGTCCCTTGCGCCGATGTCCTCGCAAAGCCCATCACTGCTCCCAAGCCCAACATCTGGGGACAGCTAACAGGCGAAGAGATTTCATCAGTGGTAGACTGGCTCTTTGCGCAGGAACAATTCAATCTGACTGTCACCGAGGAGGCTGGGCCATGGGATAACACGATGTGAGTCCAAGACACTCGACAGGAGCTCTTTGCAAATGCTAACTACCCATAGACAACTTGTTGAGGCCATGTGGCCAAACAAGACCGATGCCCTTGCCTTCATTGACGGCGATGCGCCGGCCCCTACCAAGTACGCCCACGTCCTGTTGAACAACCGCGCGACGGAGAACCCCTTCTACGCCGACATCCTCGTCGGTCCTCTCCCTCTAGACAACACAACCGTATCGTGGGCGCCCCTTACTTTTCCCTACAACAAGCCCAGCGGTGACGGAAAGGTCCGTAACCTCGATGCGGACGAAGACATTGTATACGAAGAATGGATCTGGAAGATTAGCGCCTCTATTGCCGATATCACTCTCGATCTATGGAACGGCACGGCCTTGGGTCTGGAAAACGATACCCTCGACATCTGGGGCATCGACCCCTTGTGGCAGGATGATGGCAGGGTCATCCGTTGGGATGGCTTTTGGGCTCTTTCTGGCGATGTCTTTGATGCCGAAACCCTGCTGCCCCTGGGTCTTTACTTTGTGTCCGACATCACCGGCCGTGACCCTAGCAAGTGGTCGCTCGAAGGATGGCTCTACAACGGCACCTTTTATGCCACCACCGAAGAGTTCCGTGAAGCGTACTGGAGCTCTTGCTTCAAGAAGAACGGCCCTAATGTCCCTGGCGCCTGGTCAGCCACTGATCATAACGGAGATGTTCCTCCTCTGGATTACAACCACCCCCCAACGATCGTTGCCCCGGCCGGCGCGAGATACGGCGTCGACCACGAGCAAAAGTACGTTGAGTGGATGGACTTCAGCTTCTACATCGGCTTCACCAGAGATACTGGCATGGCCTTGTACGATATTCGCTACAAGGGTCAAAGGATTCTGTACGAGCTTGGTTTGCAGGAGGCATTGGCTCACTATGCCGGTAACGACCCGTTGAACTCCGGCATTGCCTATCTTGACACCTTTTACGGCTTTGGCCCCTACGCCTTCGAGCTTGTCCAGGGCTACGACTGCCCCACGCACGCCACCTACCTGAACTCCTCCTTCTATGTCTCGGAGACCACCCACACGCACATCAACAGCATCTGCATGTTTGAGTTTATCTCTGACTTCCCGATCCAGCGCCACACCACCAATCGTTACACATCGGTCACCAAGAACACTTACTTCGTTGTTCGTTTTGTCTCTACCGTTGGCAACTACGATTACTCTTTCAGCTACTCGTTCTTCCTTGACGGCACCATCTCTGTCGAGGTCCGCGCCTCGGGTTATATCCAGTCCGCCTACTTCGCCGGAAACGAAGAGTATGGCTTCAGGATCCATGACAACCTTTCTGGCAGCATGCACGACCACGTGCTTAACTTCAAGGCTGATTTTGACATCCTCGGCACAAACAATTCTGTGGAGCTGGTGACTATGGCGCCCACTACCGTTACATACCCCTGGTCCAAGGGTAAGGCCAGGAATACCATGCACTTGGAGAGGTCGTTTGTCGAAAGCGAGGACGAAGGCCGGTTCAACTGGGCTCCTAACCAAGCCACACAAGTCATCGTTGTCAATGAGGACGTCAGGAACAAGCACGGCGAATTCCGGGGTTACCGTGTTCTCCCATCTACTGGAACTGTCCACTTGACCGTGCTCAACTCTACCAACCTCGCCAACGCTGGCCGCTGGGCTGAGTACGACATCCAGATTACCAAGTACAAAGATACAGAGCCGAAGGCGGCGCATCCTTATAACAGCCAGGACGTGCACGACCCACCGATTGACTTTTCCAAGTTCTTTGACGGCGACAGCCTCCGGAAAGAGGATCTCGTCCTGTGGCTCAATCTGGGTATGCACCACCTCCCCCACACGGGCGATCTACCCAACACAGTCATGACCACGGCGCACGCTGGTGTGCATTTCATGCCCAGCAACTACTTTGAGGGAGACGAGAGTCGCAAGACGGTCAACCAGGTCCGCATCAATTACTCGGATGGCAAGACCAGCGAGGTCCAGACATTTGGACAAAAGACCAAGGCCGAGGATTACAATGGAACTTGCAAGCTGGTGTTCGAGCCGGTGAAGGCGGATCTGTGGGGCTACACTGGTGATATCGTGGTGAGGAAGTTCCCCTATGATCCTAACAACCCATGGTTCCAAACCGGCTCCATCGTTTAGATCAGCAGAACTCGTGTAGCAGTTGCTGCTTTTGTGACGAGATAACGAGATATTAAATGAAGGCTTTGGATAATGATAGTTAATGATAGTAAAGCTTGCGATTGCTCGTCTTGTTTATTGCGCATGGTGATTCTGCTCCTGTCAGTCTATCACTCACAACAAGGAGGCTCGAGGAGCAACAAAGTGAAAGTCGTACCCTATCGTCGACATTGAACAGACCTACAGTGTCTCGTTGTATAGGAGAGAATAGCCAACTTCTAGACGATTTCGACCTACGTCTGAAGAAAAAGGGTTCAATTTCAAAGTCCAGGGAAAAACCGAAGCTATCTCTGGATGAAATATTCAGGGTGGGGTACCAGGGTACCATGTCCAAGTGCACGCTCCAACTGCCCCTTTCGTCAAAACGGTCAATTTTGATTGGATACACTCAGCAATAGCATAGACAGATGGACAGGCGATGCCTGCCTGCAAAGGTGCAGTCTCTCCTCTCGATGGCCCACTGCGTCTCTCTTGAACATTGCTTTGACATTATCTGGTATCAACCCTTGAACTGTCAATTGGGTTTTAGGTTCGACCTACTTCAATACTTTACTTCGTTAGAGGAGACGAACACCCGGCTGCAAATAGTCACTGGTCTATGCAGCTTGGTATGAGTGATGCGGGGTGTTCGTTGGATCTATGGCCCAGATGGCTGGGAAGTGGTGTTGGTATTGGAACTGCGTTTGTGACCTGTGTTGGACTTCAGTTGTGAGCTACAGTCATGATCGAAGGTATGATAGTATCGCTTTGCTGTGGCCACGTTGACTGAGACTCTGGTAATACCATGTTGATCGAATATACATCATCCTCGCATTTGCAGTGTGGTATTGAGTTTGATTTGTATCTATGGGTACCTTCAGTTCTGACCTTGGGCTAGGTATTTACCAATCATGTTGCTGTCAGATCTGACTGACCTAGTGGTAGGTGGAATTGTCAGAATATTCAGCTTTCACGACGGTCAAATAGAGTGCCCCTAGTGCCTTCCGCTTTAAGCCCTTTACTCTGGCTTGCGCCTTCACTGCGTATCAGGCCGTTTTGTTGCCATCTTTCTGTTAACCCCAACCAACTACTTGAATCAGACTTCTAACATCAACCCCGATTGTCGCTTTGTATACAACAAGCACGAGCAGCAAACTCAGAGCGACCCGGAAATAGAGACCGAGTAAGTACCTATTGCTCGTTGACTTTACTTCCGTCGACTTTCCCGACGCCGCCAAGAAAAGTACAAGTAAAAAACGCGGTACCGCTGTTGGTACCGTTGCCTTGTCAGACCGTACGATAGCCGTCAATAACGACTATAGAGTGATCATGGCCGTGACTCCTATCAGCGGTCTGGACGGCCAGATGAAGGTCTACAGTCTTGTTGACCAGCAGGATGAGGATGGGCTGTGTACCCCACACGCCATGGGCCAAGAGAGCTGTTTCTCCGTGCCAAATTTCCAGAGAGGGATTGAGTCTGCTTCTGGATCCGAGGTTGAGACAGTAGAAAAATATCGGAATATCGCCGGAGATGAAAGAGAGGCTTCGCCCAAGGTCGCTGTCTGCGCCAGTGCCAGTATCAGTGCCAATGACGGCGACGAAGAACAAATGTCTCATGAAGTCACAGAAAGCTCCGGAGATGACGAACGGCAAGTTTTGCCCGATGCCGCAGCCAGTTCTGGATGACTGAAGTGAAGCGGCTTCGCAGCGAACAACGGACCATCAACACCATTCGTCAGACTGTCGACACCACACCGACGCCTCTGGTATCAACGTTTACGCGAGATAGCGAGACTGATGACGCCAGGGCCTGGTCACAGAAACTCCGAGAATGTCGATTCTACTCACGGTGACTCACATGATGGACTCAATGACAATGCCGACGAATTCAATGCCGATTTGACTGATGGTGCGCTTTTCAACAACGGATATTCGGATGGTATCCCAGATGGCAGTAATACCGATGGGGGAGTCCGACAGCCGGATGTGATTCTGTGCCTTCCCATGACTTCGAATCGGGTAATGTTTGCATCGTGATTAACAGGAAAATGCTGCAAATAGACCGCTGGCGCTGATCACTGAGCTAAAAGTCGCCGAGAGTCGAAAGTTCAAAAGTAGAATTCTTTTTTTCTTTTCTTTCTTTTTTTCTTTTCTTTTCTTCTTTTTTTTCTTTCCTTTTCCGATGGGCCGCCAGTCTAGTATTGGCTTGTTTTGTTAACTCGAGACCTCGAAGTAACTCCCATAGGCAATGTTTGATATCTCTGTCTTACATTTCGCTCTATGTGAAAGACTGGCCTCATCTAGAATATGCTGATCCTGATGTAAATTATAGGATTTCCAACTCATGTGAAGGTATTTCCGATTGGTACCTGGGTATTCGATTGTTTCATTTTGAAATCTGGGACAGTTCAAAGTTTGTCTCCTCCAGAGTGCGAAGAGGTGCTTAGATGAGTTTAGGTCTGTTGGTATCACCGCTTAAGATCTTAGTGATTCTATAAGTGCTTGGCCCAAGACTCTCGACTGTGCAATTGTGATAGGAAACAATGATGCGGATGATAAGCACAGGATGCGTGGCAATAGTGTAATTCTCAAGAGCTCTTTTCCTCGCTGTCAATATTGATGTGCTCGGGTATCCTAAAATAGTAATGATACTATTACCAATGTAAAAGTTCTACAATGTTACTCAGCCTCATGCAATCTCCGTGTCATGGCTCTTTCGTGGACTTCCGCAATTACTCCCACCTTCCATACCGATACGTCGTCTTCCGAACGAGTCGTTACTGCATAACATGTTTCTCATTAACTCAACAACAGCCATCCACTGAAGCTTCCATGTCGAGCCTTCAGCCTACGCAGAATCACTCTGAATCTCATCATCTGCATCCGAGTGCGCCACATTCTGTTCCCCGGCCACCTCGTCAATACCCACAGTCGAACAGTTCCCCGCATGACTCGTGGGCGGCGACAGAGGTCTGGAAAAGTCAAAGGGTGGTTCGTCTCCTCCCGAGCCGTGCTGAACGAGTTGCTGCAAGGCATGCGATGCCTGATGGAGGCTATGGCTATGACCATGAGCATGTTGAGGATGCGCGTGACCCTGGGACCAAGGTCTCCCTTCCCTCATGTGGCTTGCGCTCTTAGCAGACCTCTGCAACCGCGGCTTGGCAAGTGTGTGGGCAACGGGCGCTCGGGCGTGCGGGGTTATACTCCCAGGGCGTGTGTGGGCACCTCTGCGGTAGCTCATCTCCAGACGCTCGTCCTCCTCGGATTGGTCATCAGTTAGGTAGTCATCGTCATGGCTTTGGTACATCTTTCTGTGCCGCGAGGCGAGGATCTGGACGCTGCTAGCAGAGCTTCTGCGGTGATGATGCCGGCTACGATGATGCTGATGCTCGCCAGGCGTGGCTTCCCCAGAAGAGGTTGGAGGGCGCATAAAACAGGGGGTGGGCTGGATGGCTGGGCCGAAAGTGGCACCACTGGAGCGACTGAGGTCGACTTGGCTCTTACCAAAGACGACGCGGGCCCGCAGGGCATGGACGGCCTGGTCCAAGGCCAGCTCGATGGCTAGCCTGTCTCGAATCCGGCTCAGTTTTGGCCAGGTTGCTCGTTCGCCTATGAGACAGTTTCGCATCATGAACTCTGATGTTGGGTTCTTGAGAATGCGAGGAAGGTCTTGCAATTCAAGTTCTGGCAGAATGGTAATGTCCCCGGAATATCGCTGGCTGAGGATAGACCTAAGCTTCGTCAGAAGACCGGGAAAGATGCCAAACTCGGTCAAGAAATGCAGTCGGTGAACGGCCTCGTCTTTAGCAAGAGTGGTAAGGTAATAGAGCCACTCGCTGTTGTTTTCTTGGGCGGCAGCCTTTTGTTGGCGAAGGCGGCCGGGATGGTTCCGAGGATACAACCTGTCATCTTTAGAGAGAAAAGGAACGATGTGGGGGTTGACTTGGGAAACAATAAAGTGGTTGACATTGAACATCTCGGCGAGACGGGTCATGGGTAGGTCGTTGTCTACAGAGCCATCAATCCAGCGTTGTGGCGTTGGGTTCCACGGAACGTGGGCGCCAGTCGTAGGATCTTTCACCAGCAACGGGGCTGCCTGGAAAACGAGCGGAACGGAGCACGAAGCGGCCACTGCAGACCAGATCATGACATTCGGAGCCGTAATATAGTTGAGCAACCGGGGGAGCTCGTAAATAGAGGCGGTCGAGACGCAAATGTTGCATATCCTTCGTGTCCGGTTGTAGGCTTCCTGGAAAGTTAGGTCGCCAAGCATGGATCGCATGACTCGGGTAAGGTTCGTTATGTCGGCCCAACTACCTTGGGTAAGGAGTCTGCGCAGACTGTCGGAGATGCCGTCGTTGGGCCCCTTGAAGACGTCGAGATCGCCATAAGGAAAGGTCCGGATCAAATCGGGCACCTCCTCGTCCTTCCTAGTGCACAAGACCGAGCACACAATGGAACCAGCAGAGGCGCCTGAGATGATGCGAGGCAAAAGGTTTGCTTCGAATAGGGACTTGATGACTCCAATATGGGACATGCCAAAAGTAGCTCCTCCACTCAGAAGCAGGGCACTCCTACCAAAGCTCTGTCTTGCGAACAACATGCCCTCCAACAGATCCTTGGTCTCCATGTCGGCAGGCAATGTTTGGGTGCTTTGGTCCACCAGGGCGCCGATCGTTTTGACGGCCGAGTCAACGTAGTCCTCGATCAGTTTCTTGGTTCCAACATACGAATGGCGGTACAAGTCAATGTTGCCCATTCCCCCGAGGTCACGCGAGAGGGCGGTGCGGACGAGATACATCATTTCCCTTGTGTCGCCATTTTCGCGGGCATGATCCAGGTCTCGTAGTTTGGCCTCGATGATATCGGGGTGGTAGTCGCCGGTCGAGGGATCGAGTTTCCAGGCATCATTGCCTTCGAGGTGGTCGAGTTCCTTGGCGGCCGTTTCCCATTCATCTGCACTGGTGGCCTGCATGTCACAGAAGAATGGTCAGCATTGTCGGAGATGTGACGTGGAACAGCATGGCTCCAGAACAGGTGTACAAACATTGTGCATGACGTCCTCTAGGAAGCGCATCCTCTCCTCGATCCTCCGCTTGTTTTCCCTCTCCGACTCGGTGAGGCCGTCGCGCCATGACAGAACATAGTTGCCGGCGCTGCGCATGAGTTTCGAGAAGGGCCGGAACGTGACGCGCTTCTCGACCTTGCTGTTCCTCTTCTTGAGTGCCGAAGTCAAGGTTTGGGGAGATGCCTGTTGAGTGCCACAATCACTGCCATCGGGGCCGCCGGGGCTGACACGGATGCCTGGCGGCCCGTGGACGAGGAGGTCGGTCATTGGAGTACGGTAACAGGGAACTGGGGGGTCGGAGCACGGCGTCGGACTGTATACGTAGGTGCCTGCGGTGCGAGGGTTTGGGCCGAGTATCTATCTATACGGAAGCCGGCCGTGGCGGAAGGGAGTCGGCGTGTACGGTAAGCGCCAGTGGGGGAGATTCAGGCTCTCGGGTAAGGCAGATACTGTAGTGTAAGCAGAAGAATAATAGGCGCAGTAGCGTGCAGTGGTTGTTGTTTTTAGGTTATCGAGTTGTGGAGTAGAGGTAGGTACTGGCGACAGGACCTAGTGATCGGACTGGAACTGAAGCCAGGGCAATCGGGAAGGGCGCGTGGCCGATTCGACATGGAAATATGTTATGAAAGACGGCGACATGGAAAAAGAAGTTGGCGGTCAAGAAATGACTGCGTGGTTTCATTGCAGCAAGGCTTCCAGGATCCTTCCTGTTCGGGCCCGTCCTGCCGTCATCAGAAATTCAAAGGCGCCCGGGTTTGGCGCGCAAGGGGAAGGGCCAGCTGACGCCTTTCGGGCGCTGTCCCCGACGAAAGAGGCTGGAAGGGTCTGGGGCTGTCGCTTGAAGGGGGGCCACGGGGGCCACCAGACCGGGCACACAGAGGGGAATGCAAATCGTGGGGCAACCCTTGCATTGGTGGGGCCCCGTCATTAGTCAGGACGGACACGCGCGCACTTTCACGGCCCTTTGGGGCCTTTGGGGTGTGTTGGGTGTTCCATCGGTCCTCAATGTGCAATTTCCCATTCAGATCGGGACATTTTTCGGGACCACCCAACAACCATCATCGGAAAGGAATCTGGGGAAACACACAGACCGCACGCGGCTCTCACGGGTTCACACAGTCCACCCTTCTTGAAATACTTGGTGGACCTCTCTCTGTGCCTCTTGGGTCGCCGTTGAGCTATAAATTCATACACTACATTGCTCAGCACATGCCAAAATCAATGACCTCAGAGGGAAAGCTTGGTGATTGTCCTTGTCATACACTAGTGCTGCCGATGATCAGCAAGACATGACCAATGATGTTGACACTGCGATAATTTACGTGGGTGTTGATTGTGGAGAAGAGAGTCGGCGAAGGCTTCAATTTAGGAGGCGCCGAAAAGTGAACGCAGGTAGACCTGGGATGGTGCAGTGCAAAGGATCTCGTGGCAATCCGCTACCGTTGGTCCCATAAGCCACCAGAAGGAAAATTGAATGGAGAACAGAGACGAATTAGTGTAAGGGGGGGTCAGAGGACCTCCATTAAAGCTTTCACATGTTAGAGGTTGCTTTAACTTCCATCTTGTCCTTTCTCCCAGTCTGGATGACGTGCATGCATTTTCGGGCAACCCCAGTGCTCCACGCACGGCTCCATCATCGATTTCATTTCGAGTTCAGGTGAGACAGTGCATAAACCGTCTCTTCCCATTGTCGTCATCCACCAACATCAGCATGAAATGAAGGACGGATGCTGTCAAGGTGAATATCGAGGATGCTTACCACAACACTCCAACAAGGGTGGGACTCAGCCGTGTTTTCAACATACATATAGTTCACACTTCTCTATGGGCGGTCAAGTCACTTCAAAAATGTGAAGGAATGCCAGTGCCTCAATGAACGCCATTGCACTGCAGTTTCACGTTGTAGTACACTACGTAGTGTCCAGCTTGCTGCTTCAGGATGACAAAGTCCACTGAATCCACGCGTGACCACCTCACTCAACAACTCCCCAACTTCAAGACACACATCGATTCTATAGTTGACAAGAAAACTGCCCACCTTTTATTCTCAACGGCGTTTAATCGTTTGTGATTGACCACAAGGAGATAGCAAAGTCGGCAAAGCTTAAAAAAAGGAACTACAATAAAGACGTAGGCTTAAAACCTATTGTGCTATCACTCACAGTGCCGATTAACCCGAAGTTCTCACATTACAATGTGGGATTATCCGTCAGAATCTAGTGTGGTCTCAGATCGCCAAATCGGACGGAGGAGCCCGGCCCGAGATCTGGGGACGCTGAACTTCGGCACTCCATCCTGGAAGCTGCCGTCTTAGGTCCCGGGTGGAGTGCACTGCAGCGGGAGGTGGAGTGGATCCTGGGACGGGAACGGCGCGCTCTCCACTTCAGGGCAGTTCAGTGCAGTGCAAATCGCTTGGGGAAAAAAAAAAGAGGAAAACAGAAAACAGGATTGACTTCACCAGTCACGTTTCCGTGTACCCGCCTTCAGTTACACTACAAGGAGAAGTCGACTTTGGTCGTCGTGCAGGTGCCCGTCGCTCTGAGTTCTCCCCTCTTTTTGTCTGTTTGCTCGTCATCGCTCCACCGGGCCAGTTTCCGGGCTACGGCAAGGTTCGGCGCACCAGCAATGACAGACGCCGACAACCAGCCCTCCCGGTCGGCAAGATCATTGCTTCCAGAACCGACACTTTCCTTCACCCTTCCGAGTCTGCACGACGGCCTTGCCATCGATTGTCGCGTCTACCATCCTCAATCTCTCGACCCGTCGCCCTCCTCGCCACCCTGGCGGAAGCACGCTGCCGTCTTCGCCCATCCGTATGCTCCTCTTGGGGGTTGTTATGACGATCCAGTGGTAGACATCGCAGCCGGAACACTACTTAAGCTTGGCTTTTTGGTCGGCACCTTTAACTTTAGGTTGGCTTACCTCCCTGCTCCCAGTCGCTATTCCCGAGTATGCTGACAATAATACCTCGTCAACCTAGAGGCGCACAGGGCTCCGCCGGTCGGACCTCTTGGACAGCAAAGGCGGAGCATGCAGACTATCAAACATTCATCGGCTTCCTATCATATTACGTTCATTTTCTCGATCCCTTCCGAACACATATTTTCGATTCCGTTCCGACGACGACCCCAATTGCCGAAGCACCAGATTACATTGGGGCTCATGGCGGCTCTGGCCCCATTACACATTCTGCGTCACGCGATACCACCAGATCACCATTGTTCCTAATGGGGGGCTATTCGTATGGTTCTATGATTACCATGCAACTTCCCTCGCTCGAAACCATACTCCGCCAATTCGACACTCCAGCATGCACCTCCCATGCTGCTGAAATACGACTTCGAGCTCAGCATCTTGCAGAGGTGCAAAATACAACTTTGGGCAGTGCAAGAGCAGCGGCCCTCGAGCGTCAAGCCAACACACCGTCTCACTCACCGAGCGGCATGCGTTTCGGGGGAGAAGAAAGCAGCAGAAAACACCATCATTCGCGATTATCCTTCTCCCAAGATACCGAAGAGAAAATCCGCAAGGGGGTTTCGGACTTGATGGTCAAGGCAAAGGGTCATAAGAGACGTCTTTCCGGAAAGGACCACAGCTTTGTGGGTGGAGATGCAGCACACGACACACCCGAAACCAAGCAGCAACCGGTCAAGGATTGTTTACCTTCTGTACCAGACCGAGTGGTCTTTCGTCCAGCCTACTTGCTGGTTTCGCCTTTGCAGGGCCTCATTAACAACCTCGCGACGTTCTCCTTGCTTCCTCGAAGGCCGTCGTGGAAAGGTTTGACCAGATCCCTGTCTTCTCCAGCTGCCGCGGCTTCGCCAACGAGTGAGCTTGGCACGGATTCCGAGACTGCTCTTTCACTCGAAGAAGCCGAAGCCAAGTTGGTACGAAACCCTACGCTCGCCATTTACGGCGACAATGACGGCTTCGTGCCTGTACGAAGGCTACGGCCGTGGGCTTCCCGCCTGGAGAACATTCCTCACTCTTCCTTCCGGGCCCACGAGGTTTCCGGTGCGAGTCACTTCTGGGCCCAAGGCAGATCAGCATATACACTCAAGGATGCTATCAAAACGTTTGCCGAATCAATCTTGGCTGTAGACGCAAGTTGAGTTCAGTAGGTATCTATCCATCAATAAGTACATCAACTCATAGGTTGTCCAACGCCCGAAGTCTGTTCTCGACCGCATTCTTCGAGACCCTGATGTTCACTGCCACCATCTCAAACGCGTGCGGAACTCCAGGGTACAAGTGCAGCTCTACACGGACGCCAGCCTTGAGCAGTCTTGCACCAAACTCCACGTCTTCGTCCCTGAACAAGTCCAGCTCGCCGCAGTCGATGTAGGTTGGTGGCATTCCTGACAAGTCCTTCGCTCTTGCCGGCGCAGCATATGGCGAGATCTCCTTCACGCCATCCGCACCCGCATAAGCCCCCCACGCAACCCTGTTAGCGGCGCCGTTCCACATCAGGTACGGGTTCAACGGATGGTCCTCGGGCAAATACGTCCTATCATCCAACATGGGGTACGCCAGCACCAGTTTCTTGATGGGCGGCGAGACCTTGTCATCACGCGCCTTGAGGGCAACGGCCGCAGCCAGCCCCGCGCCGGCGCTCACGCCGAAAAGGGCAATGCGTGCCGGATCAATCTGCTCCGAAGCAGCATTGGCATGGAGCCATTCCAGGACGGAGTAGCAGTCATCGAAGGGGGTAGGGAAAGGGTGCTCGGGCGCGACGCGATACTCGGCGGCGTAGAAGGTGAGGCCGCTGCCGTGCGCGTAGCGCTTGATCTCTTTGCGGAACTGGGCGACGGTATTTTGGACGAAACCGCCTCCGTGGTGGTAGAGCACTACAGCACGAGGGCCAGGGGTTGCCGCCGCCGCCGCCGCCGGGGTGAAGCGGTAGAGGGTGATCAGAGTGCCGTCCTTGGAAGGGATTTGGTAGGTGGTCTCGGTGATGTCGGGGGAGTCGGGGATGCTGGCGAGGACGAGCTCGAAGTCGGCACTGTTGGTGCGGAGGGAGTCGATGTCGGTGATGGGGGCGGGAGGCGGGAGGGATGCTTTGAGCGCCACCACAGGCTGGATAGTCTGAAAGTATTCGGGGTCGAACATGATGTCGGCCATTTTGTTTGATGTTGCTGAAGAGGGCACTGGTGTTCAGAGATTGCGGGAGACTCGAGGTGCGGTTTTGCAGCGAGCGATGCCAGAGCTTCTTCTACCTCCCGAACCTGTCGATCACCCTGCCGAACTCGGCGATGGTCAGTATGTACGTGTCGATGCCGAAGCGATGGCAGTCTGTGGGGTGGGCACGTGGTGGGGTACCGCGCTCGATGCGGCATTGGCTATCCAGATGGATCCCATCGATGGGAGTTATGGGCGGAATTACCACCGTCGCTTCCCACCGCGGTATCTGAAACCGGCAGTTAACGTCATGGCCTGATCATTCCATTTGTCAGCTTTTTTCATTAGGACCGGCCCCAGTTGGATCGTCACGTCACCGACGTTTGTTCATCTACGCTAGGCGCCACCGCCGAAGATTTACAATGCGCAGGTACCGAACGGCTATAGCAGTTAATCCCGCGGCTGTCTGCAGCTATTCACGAGGAAGCTGTAAATGCTTCTTCGGTTCAAACATAGCCAATCAAGTTCTCTCCCGTCAGCGATCCTGATAACCATTTTACGTGTATAACTCCCGTACTCTAGCCCTAGAACGCCTCCCAATGCTTTTCGTCCGCGTCTGCCATCGTCCTTGGCCATCAGCTCTAGATCTAGTTATTGTCCAGCCAACAACGGCTTTGTCTCCCCCTCCTCCTGATCTTCCTCCTCCTCTACATCTCTCAAAGCCCTCACAGCGACCCTTGCAACACCCTTCCCTTTCCCCTTTCCTCTCCTCTTCCTCTTTGCTTTGCCCTTACCCTTTGGGCCCTTCCTCCCCAACGTTGTCTCGTCACTCGAAACAGGCCTCTCAGCCTTAACACCAAAAACCAGAAAGATGGTCGCCACCGCACAAAGCACACAAGAAACCAGATAAGGCAGCCCCCTCCACAGCCCCTCCAGTCCCAAACTCCAACTAAAGGTCCAAGCGACCGCCGGTCCCGCCATCAAGCTACCTGCAGTATCCATCATGGCGAGCGTGGTAAACAGAATCCCAATCATGTCGGGTTCCACCAGGCTCGCCAGTAAACTTCGTCCAAAGGGATAGAACCCCGAGCCGAGGGTGTAGAGGGTCAAGGAGACAAAGACGTAGCGGAGAGAAGGGGCCCAGACTAGGACGCCGAAGCAGGCGGTAACGAAGCAGAAGGAGATACGAGATAGGATCAGGTCTTTGCGCAGGGCAGGCACGCGCAGACGGTGGGTGATTAGGTAGTCGACGGAGGGCAGGAGGATCGTCACGATGAAGAGTTGGGTGAAGGCGCGGAAGGAGTTGAGGAGGTTTGCCTGGGGTTTGGTTTGTTAGTAGAGAACAATGGAGGGAGGAGACCAAGGAGCGAGGATGAGCGTACCTGAGCAATGGGAATGTGGTACCGTGTGGATACGAACTGCATCAGCATGACAAGCGACTCGCGCGAGTAATCGGCGACCAAGAAGGCGAGAACGACAAACAGGATGCTGGGGTGATGGAAGATGTAGGCGAGCGTGTGGGCGGCGTGGCGGTAGACTTGGATGGCCGAATTGTTGACGTCGCCATTCTTCCTCAAGTTGACTCCGTTGATGACGGACGCCTCCGTGTCGTCGTCGTAATCATCGTCCCCGCAGACCAATGCCTCCGAATCAGTACCCGCTCCAGAACGAGCGCGCTTGAGATGCATAGTCTCGGGCATATTCGCCGTCAAAATAGCGCTCATAACCAGACACCCAAACCCAACACCCAAAGGAACCCAAAGTCCCCATCGCTGCATCATCAGCGTACTAGCAGCCGGACCCAGCAACTCCGCCGTAATCAACGTCGACAGCGCCGCGAAAAAGACGCGACTGCGATTCTCCTCCGTCGTCGCGTCCGTGACAATCATCATGCCCACTGCACTCGTGACCGTGCTTCCGCCGCCGATGATCAAGAAGTAGGAACTCAACCAAGTGGCTTTGAGCGAAAGTAGATGTGCCCAGCCGTCAATCATCCCGGTGTCGCTGTTGTCGCTGTTGCTGCCTGCGTCAGAGCCGGCGGAAGAAAGCGCCGAAGCAGAAGAACACCTCCAAGCGACGTAAAGAACCCAGCCCGCTGCCAGAACTTGTCCCAGCAAGGAACGGAACAAGACAGGACTACGACCCTTCTTGTCGGCCAAGACGCCGTAGTACATGGCGAGCAAGAGGCCGGGGATGCCGTCGAAGAAAATCTGCCATCCAAATAGCTCGGCGAGGGCGTCCTGCACGGGAGCGATTTTGCATTGCGATTCGGAGGGTGCTTGTGCCTGGCTGAGGTCGAGGTTGGTGGTCATCGATAAGAGGGTACCGGCGGAAGTGATGCCACTATCAGTCGTCCCGTTATGAATCGCATAGTACTTCCTACAAATGATGTCCTCGAACAAGCGCGTGCGCGGAGCGAAGGAGATGACGACGCTCATGGCGGAGAGGAAGATCATGAGCTGGATTAGGATGATGGGGGTCCAGTGAGTCCGCTTCTGGCGGTCATTGTTTCGGAGAGATGACGGGTCATTGTCGTTGGCGTCATCGTCGTCGTCTGAGGAGGAGGGGGATGAGGAGGATGTTGATGGCCAGTATGTTGAGGAAGCAGCTGAAGGGCCCTCGAGCGGAGTGGGCGGCATGAAGAGGAGGCTCTGGTGGTCCTCACTTGCGTCTTCCTCTCGTTCGTCGTGGGTGCTCAGGCGAGCGACGGAGCGCGGCATTGTGGTGGTTGGAGACGGTGGGAGCGCGGCCGAGGCCGGTCGTCTTGTCCTAAAGGCAGCGATGAGGGTTTTCGGTTCTTCTGGGTGGTGGTGGTGGGCAAGATCCTTTTCTTCTTATCGGGCGAGCATCATGAGTCGGCTTCAGTCTCGTCTCCCAGCTCTCAAACCGCGCAAGGAATGAGAATGAGCAGACTGAAGAAGATGAGAAAGAGGAAAAAGACAAAACACGAGAGGCCGCGATCAGAGAATTTGGACCGCCGATCGATCAGCACATGCTCGTCAACCTTTCCCTGCTGGGCTAAGCCGACGTATCCGGGCCGCCGGAGCGGATGCCGTTGCGGGGAGTTTGTTTTGTTTTTGCCTCCACTCGTGATCAGATCAGACGATGTGGATCTGGTGATAACTGATAAGATCTTATTCTGCACGGTGATACGACGTCAGGGGAAGGAGGGCGGGGGTTTATGGAGACGTGGGTGTCGAGCTCAGCCCTAACCCTGTGGTTCTGCCGACGTTTTTCTTTCGGAACTTGGATGCCCCTGATTGTTTGTTTACATCTTGTGTCACCAGGGCCATGATTAATGGGTAAGCATGGAAGCTGAACTTCATTTTGTCGTTCCATTTTCTGGTTAACGTGGAATGAGGCCTGTCCTTCGACTACAGTATGAGACCGCAGTGGTATCTCTATCGTCGCCTTAGAGAGGCGGGGTAGCGGAGATTCCTCACTTAAAATCGGACTCGAAAAAGGAAGGAGCGACGATGACTTGTCGCAACTCGTGACCTTCTTGACGCAACTGTTTCTCTCCTTGCAAATTCCTCAAGCCCTAGCTGAGTGACTTTCACTTGTAACAACTTTTTCACCGCCATCCAAAATGGCCATCGACCATGCTCTCCAAGACTCCAGCCAACATCACCGACTTTGTCCATAGATGTCACTGTCTTGCTCTCAACGAGCAAAACAACTGAGGCGCGTGTGCCAATCATGGAACACAAAGCCTTGGCGATCAATCATGATGACCACGGAATACCCACGCAATTCACTACATACTAGTAGACCTCCTCAGCAATCTAGCCCGGAATCTCCGGCCCGGACCCGGACGCTTTGTTGAGGACAAAGGTCCTCATTGTCATTGAGTTTCAGAACGTGTGTAGAGCTGACAATGACATTGTACAGTACGGTTAGGTACCCGAATGGAAGCAAGCCATTGTGTCGACCACGCCATGTCTTATTTCGTTGTTCAAGACCAAGGCCTCAGTTTCCAAAACACACCATCGTGTTGTTCCATGACTGTTAGAAAGCCGACCACATATAATCGCAACGTCCCGAGCCGTCCGACATGGATGTTTCTGGAGGAACCGATTATCATCACACACGAAACAAGCACCATAGCTAGCAACAACCACAATCATCACCATGAACTCAACCATGGTTTCCCCCTATCCGCAAACCCCAAGCAGGACATACCTCCGTCGCTCGACCTCCACCATCGGTTCATTCGCTACCGCCCTGTCCTACCTCACACCTACTGAAGATGACATCTCTCTTCGCCGGTCATCTTCATCAGACATTCCAACGGTACCCGCCCCTGATCATTCGCTGACTTCCCCACCGTCTTGTCCACCGTCTGAGACTGATACCGATACACAAGGTGTAATTTCTTTCATCCTGATGGCATTCAATGCAGATGACATTGAATACGGCCCAAAAACCCTGGATGACTTTCTCAGGGGTGATAACCCTGTCCAGAGGGCCATCAACTTCTACCGGTATGTCCAAATGAAGAAATTCTCACTCTGCTTGTCAGTTATCAAGGCTACCCTATCCATGGCACTCTATGGTTATGCAATGATCTGGTTCGTAGAGCTGCGAGACGTATGGCGCAAACTCGACCTTGAGGACCACGAGAGCCGCGAAGGTTGGTTTGTCTGGTTACATCTCATCAACGCATTCTTCTTCATTGTAACCGTGTACCGGTTCATCCGCGCCATCAGCCGCTTACATGGTGCTCCGTACGAGAAGCACACGTTCTTGGACGTAGGTGAGGCCTTTGATCCATTCATTCCCAGCAGGACAAACGTGTACATTTACTTCATATTTAGCAGCGCTGCCGTCATAGCCCATGTCTCCAGTTCTATCGGTATTGCACTGTGGGTTAAGGACTGGATGGCAGGTGGCCCAGCGACCATTAACCCCCATCAGGATATTATCGTTGGGTGCATTTATTTTACCCTCCTGATGGGACACCTTGTCAAGACACTGACATGTTGTACAGTTCACATTCGTTATGGCGCCAGATGGGACAAAGCGCCCAGTCGCAATCCCCGCTCGCTTGTTCCTGACGACGTTGACGACCACCTTTTGCCCTTGTACGAACTCGACGATTTTCATCATCCACACGACGGTCATGGCCACGACTTTTACTCAGCCCACGAGGCGCATCATTATGGACATCATCTACACAACAACCATGCCCACGGCATCTGTTCAACCCACGATGTACACCATCATGAACACAACGACATTGACATATGGGAAGGCATTCCTCGTGGTCGAACTCAGTCGTTTTCTGTATCTTCCGACCTTTCGGTAGGTACCGCGGATACTTGGATGACCATCCAGTCTTCGAACATGTTTGCGACATGGAGGTGGGTGGGGATGTTGAAGATACATTTGACCGATCCGTCACTCTATCTGTTCTAGGAACAATGCGCCAGACCGGACCAGGAAGGAAGATAGCAGTGCGGTTCGAGGTGAGTTGAGCCCCATCTGTTTCTTAGCTAGAGACACATGCTACTGATCTGAGCAAATTAGGGAGCTATAAATGTACGATTAAGTAGGTGATAGCGGACGGTTGATGTACATCCAGGTAAGAGAGAAACATAAAAGAGCAACAACTAGAGAGATTAGAATTAGAAAGTCACATTAAAAGTTGATCAAGTTTCCAATCACTGTGCAATCGCGAACACGTAGTCTTTGTCTTCAAGCGGTCTCTTCTTCCTAGCTTCATGGGTCCCTTTATTGCGTTGTTGTGGTACATCGTTTATGAACGAGAACTTGCGGTATTGGCTAACGAGCAGCTAGGTTTCTCCGTTATAATAGCCTCATCCAAATAGAACCTACCAAACAAGTCCTCAACAGTGTCCGTGTATGCATTCACCTGTACCCACTCAACCTCCTACCAAAAAGTATACATCATATGCCTCGATGCCATCCTTATCCAAGACAAAACAGAATGCCAGCATATCATATACCAAATGCTCGCCAGCTATACCAAATCACCTACATATCCGATCAATCTTCTGTCAAGTCAACAGTCTCCACTCCGTCCTCGAGGCTAACGCTCCGAGACCTCTTCACTCCCGCCACAGGCCGGGGAGCGGTCGTGGAGCGACTCGACCCAGAAGCACCCACTCTAGATCTGCCCATGACAATCCCTGATGCAGACGCCAAAGGTCTCGGTGCCGTACGTCTGGCTCCCGCTGGGTTTGGATAGACATCCTCCATGTTCATGATCCTATCAAACTGCTCTCCCAGCAAGACCCTCAACTCCGGCATGGCCTGCGAGTACGTCTCGAAGATGCGTAACCTACTTGCCGCATATTCCTTTTTCTCTTTCCACTCCTTCATCGGCTGCTCCTCCTGCGTAAATGTCTTGGTCACCACCAGCGTGTTCGGGGTCGTGCCGCGCTCAGACACGTGCGTACAGTCAATCCCGCGCTCATCGAGCATCTCGTGCAGGTGGCGTCGGGCTTTTTTGCCGACATCGAATCGTTCGACCTCCTCAGTGGGGCTTTGTAGAAAGAAGTTAAGGGCATTGCAATCGGGGCAGTGTACGTGGGGGCAGTTGACGGGCGGGCGGACAAGCGAGTTTGAAGGCGCGGGCTGTGTTCTGACGTACTCTTTGATGTAGCGAGTGAGCATGCTGCGGTAGAGGGATTGGTACACGGGAGTGGTGAGAGGGATCGCGTTGGCGGTGAGGATGGGGATGAGGCACCAGAGAAAGGGAAGCCAGAGGTTGTGCATGTGATCGACGGGTAGACGAGGGACATCGTCGTTCAGGTTGGTTATGAATTGTGTGGCCAAGTCGTCATCTGGGGTGCTGATCTTGACGAGCGTTTCGAAGAACTTGACTAGTGTATTGGATGCGACTGTCCTTAGGAGTTGTTTCTTCGGGGGACGTTTGTTGCCACCGTCATAGCTGGTCCGTTGCCGCTTGTTTCCATGCTCAGGCTTGATTCCACCTTTCGGTTTGACTTTGGAGAAGTCTACTGAGGCAAGAAATTGCTTGGCTATAGTCCTGTAAATGGCAAAGCCATCGTCACGAGGAACGACGTCGGCCGAGACCTCCTTCCACAACCGCGCCAACAAAGCGATGAAGAAGGCTATTGACTGACACTCTGGATCCAGCAATGGAACTACGCTTGGGGATTGTTAGACTCTGTTCATAAGTCTATCATGACTAGGACGAGAGAGACATACCTGATGGAGAGGAAGCGTGATGGATCCGGAAGGATCAAAGCCATTTCGATTATGGTTTTTCCGTCGCCATCATCTACTTTCTCCTTCATTAACAAGTCGCCGAGGCATTCCTCGAGCTTGCCGTGTACCCATGTTGATATTTCATCACGTAGACTGGCGGAGCAGTCGGCGTCTTCGGGCTTCGGGATCAAGTTCGTAAGGGCTGCTAACTTGTAAGACAGAGTAGGATATGAATCGACAACGCAGCTCAGCCTTGAGGGATATCATTGTTAGTTTGTGTCCATTGTTATCTACATAATCTGGGTGACATCGAACGT
Source organism: Neurospora tetrasperma FGSC 2508 (assembly GCF_000213175.1). NCBI lineage: Eukaryota > Fungi > Ascomycota > Sordariomycetes > Sordariales > Sordariaceae > Neurospora > Neurospora tetrasperma. Next base: position 1,032,516 of record NW_009799103.1, on the reverse strand, counting down.
ACCCTACTTCACTAATGTCCTTGAAACTCGAATCCGTGTTTGACCGCTTGAGCCACTGCTTGGTCCATGTGAAAAAAGAGGTCGGGATTACGGCGTTTTGATCCAAGCAGGCATCATCGAAGGAATCATAATCTCCCAGCTCAATTGCAACCTTGAGAATACTCATGAGGTCGTTCCCATCAATCAGTGGATTTTTGGGCCAAATGGTCGAGCGAGCATCGCCTGTGGTCGTAGAGCGTTTGGCGAGATCCATCGCAGCCTGAAACAAGAGCGCTGCACGGTGCATATTGGACCTCAAGCAACTCAGGCTTGATCTGGCACAATAACTGATCAATGATTGGCGAGTATTTCTTGAAAGCGTTCGCATATTTTTCTCGAAGAATTCGAGAACCGAGGCGGATGGGACAAGGAGGACAGCCTTTTTAAAAGGGGAGTTAGTGATGGGAGCATTTGACGAAGCGATAGGTAGATACGAAAGAAACAGGATGCCTACGGTTGAACGGTACCAGTGTGTCACTTTTGGACCCTGTGGAGTAGATATAGTAGTGTCAGCCTCGCTGTTCTGGAAATCGCAAGAGCAAGTTGTAGAGGTACTTACTGAGTTGCCCACGACGCCCTCGTACTCCTGCTCAGGGTCATCATCGGCAAACAATTCCCCGTCGTTTTGGAGGATTTCCTCCTCAGGATCAAGTGCTAGACCGTCGACAACCGGGTTACCGAACATATCCCGAACTGTTTTGACTCTGTAATCGACTTCTATGAGTTCTTCTATGCAATGAAAGGCTTCTCGCTCGACTCTTCGCCTTCTTCACGATACACATTATAAAATCTAGAGTGGTCGACCTCGGCCTCTCCAAACTCCTCCTTTTCCAGAAGAGCAAAAAAGACTTCAAAGTCGAGTTCCTTGGACAAATTGTTCAAGACTTGGCCGATTGCTAGGTCACGCGTCTTCAGGTTGTTCAACTTGATGCTTGCTTCAGTATAATCGTGGTCCAGGACATAATAGAGACCATTCTGGCGCGACTCTGCGGGTTCCTGGAGCCATTCACGTAGGGTATGGCAGAGAGCCTCGGTCTCGGAGCGTACAAGACCGGCTGAAGGGCGAACGGCATTGGGATCAAGAGCGAGGTTGTAGGTCAACACCCATCTATACCCGGACTCGACAGGACACACCTTGTGGTGTACATCAGAGTACCAGCAGATAAAGGACTGCCCATGTTCCGAGGTCTTGAATGTTTTTTGCTCGCCACAATGTTTGACCACCACGTCTCCGCCTTTGTGGGCAGAGGGGAGGGCGACGACGAGGGTGCCGAACTGGCCGGGGATTTTCTCGGTATCGGTATGGCTTTTGAACATGGCACCGCGCTCATAGATGAGCATCTTGTATATCTCTGCCCGAATTGGTGACTTGATGCCTAGGTCGGCGGCAACATGGGAACACAGTTGCCGGACGTAGCCTGGCCACCTTTGGTTGTTGAAGCTGAACTGGGCTGCATCGATTTCCCAGGTATTTCGGACGCTTGTGTCAACGATGGTCTCGCTTCCCCTGCCATAGGGAGCCTGACGGGCTTTTGCAATCAACTGGCGGGCTTGAGTCTCGCCAAGAGGCATGGCGACGTCGCCAACTCCGTCGACATAAAGACCGGCAGGAGGTGAACGTAATAGCTTGCGGAAAGAAGCGAATGAACCGGCGACTTTGACGTCATCGAGAGCCTTGCGTAGATCATCCTTGAGGCTGACGGTATAGTCCTGCGTGCTCAGGTCACTTGTTACGCTGTCTTGATCAGATCCATCGTCGGTCTGACCATCTTGGGTGCTATCCGTTGAGAGACTAGCGGAGATATCGGAGCTGTCGATGTTGCTGCTGTTCCCCTCGACTGACAGTGCTTGTGTTGGCTGGTGGTCGGCCATGCTGTAGACGAATCCGAGCGGCTCGAGTCTCGGCTTTGAGATGAAAGGTGACAGAAGCGTTGCCCTGAGGACAGAGCGCCAGAGAACACATGGCTGTCCTTCACATTTAAGGAAGAGGGGTCGGTTGGTTGACGGCATGTGGTGGGATCTATCAAAAGCGTTCGAAGCCTGTCTGTGGGGGGAACACATCTGCATGTAGGTAACATGCTCTTGACCTCGCTGTTGGCTAACAGGGCGAGCAGGACTTATCTGGTGCCTGTTTCAGGTACTGACAAATACCTCTACCTGGCGTTCTGGGATCATGCCCGGCAATGCACGTCCCGTAGAGCGTTTGGAAGTACAAACGAAGGTCCATTACGCTCGTTTAAGCACGCACCAGAATGAGACATTTCTGCCCGGCAATGCCATGATGTCGAGTGTGGTACGTTCCAACTTTGCCCGGATGAAATGGTAAGGAGGGAAAAACAAGAAATGGTGGTTGATAGCGGGGAAGCTGTAGGGTCGAGGTCCCTGTGGCTGGGATCTTGGGCGGCTACTTCCGTTCTCGCCCGGCACCATGAACCCAATCTGGAACCATTTCCCCAGACTTTTGTGCCCGGACCCTCCTTCTTCCCGCCGTCTTCAACCTCAATCGGGTAAGCACCCTGTTTACAGCTCAATTACCAATGGGGCTATAATTCAGTATAAAACTACATCCAGAGTCATGTCTTCGTATTCTATTTATCCTCCAATTCCTGTCTCATTTCCTTGAATCTCGTCCTTGCCGGATGGTGGGAGGGACCTCTTTCCGAAGCCGATGTTCTGAACTGAGTAGGTAAACCACTTGCCGCTTGTAAGTTTCCCCGATAAGACACCTATGGCCACGATAACTCTTCCTCATCATGGGCTTTAGCCATCTTCTTAACCAGCGGACGCAGGAAGGGGATGCTAGCGGCTATGATTGTGGTGCACACTTCGAGGACCGCAAACATAATCACACATCCTAGGGAATACATTTCGGGTAACTTTCCCAGGGGAAACAGGTGATCGTAATATGCCTTTGTTCTCAAGGCTCCCATCATCGCCGACCTACGAGAAACATCAGCACTCCGTCGTTCCATCAGGGAAATCTGCGCTACTCACACAAAGCCCACGCTCGTGGCACAGATGATGCCCATCTTGGTGCTCCGTTGGAGTGGCAAGTTCCAAACGACATAGGCGGGAACAGCCGCCAATGCGAACTCCTATGGATATCTCTGTTAGCATTAAAAGGCGCCTGCAGCATGGATGGTCAAGGATCGTGTGACTCCTTACCAGGACAGTAGAGTAGATTGAGGTAACTAGGCTGATCTTGATGGCCACCCAGTTATCGAGGCACCTGTGGTCCGATGTTGCTGGAGTGTTCCAGCTCCCGTCAGGCAAGAAATGACATTGGTAGTACCCAAAGGTAGAAGCGACAAACAGGGCGGCGGTGCTGAAAACCATGAGGACCCAGAGCACAACCTTCTGCCAACGCTTTGTGACCAGACGAATGAGGGTTATGAACCAAGACACTTTGGAAAATGCAATGGCGTTGATGCCGAAGAGCAACAGATTTGAGGTCCAGAAAAGGAGAGCGTGCATCACCTCTGGTTCGACTATAATTTCTTGCCCCTCGACGATGGCTGTGCCAACGCCGTGCTTGGCGAGCATCAAACCTATGATGGAGGTTATGACCATTAGGATCTGATTTCCAATGATTTTGACGTTAGCTCTCTCGTCTTCCACGGTCCAAACACAGATCTGAGAGCCGAGGGTAAGGGGTAGGTGAGAAGAAGAACTGAAACGCTACGTACCCATGACAAAATTAACACATAATCATCTAGATATCCGGCCGTTGCATTTCTAAGCCATCGCCTGCAATAAAGCCTGAGGACGATGAAGACAAGTGCCAACACCGGGAAAAGGATCATGGTACCCCACATGACGGGCACGATGGTTTTGCCTTTCTTGTGCTCCATCTTGAAAGGTCGTTTTTTTACCTCTAGGCACCTTAGCACTGGCAAAAACTGGGTCAACACTGAATCTCCGAGGTGCCGTTGGTTGCTCTTTCTAACCACCAAAGGTTTGAAACATTGGGAGGTGACGACAGGACGCAATACACCATCCTTTTAACCGGCCGAGGCCACCGGACATACACATAATGCGACGATTGAAGTAAGGATGATAAACGCAATAAAGGAAAGTCATAAGAAGCTCAAAGCTGCCGGCCGTCTGCCGAGCCAGATTGTGGCTCATTGTACCACATACTGTCCAATAAACCTTTTTGTCCACGGGCTGCGCACATGTTTGCTACAAGCCTTCAACGCCATCTTGTATAAACCCCGGCACGATGTGTTGCAGAATCGACGGTACGTCCGTTTCATATATGTTGTAGTTATATCTTTCCAGGACCCAATGTATCAACACGAGAAATATAGAGCGAAAAGAAGAAAGGCTATAGTGAACCCGGCGCTTGAAACAAAAACTAAAAAAACTAAAAAAAAAAAAAAAAAACTAAAAAAAAAAAAAAAACTACAAGTTCAGGCATTGATCTGTTAAACTCCTCTATGGCATGGTCGATTAGCCGATCCCTAACAAACTCGAGCCTACGTGCTCTTGCAACTGAACAATCACAGTCTCGCAGCGGGGTGTCTGAGCCAAAGCGAGCGTTATTGGACAGTCCAATGTCCGTGTTCAGTTTCTTCCAACGGTTACTCAACGTTCAAGGTCAACCAGTTGGCAGGTATGACCGTACGCATCATTTTGTTTCTTCTTCACCCTTCTCTTCAATTTATTCCCCTTTGGCAATGGTGGTGCCGAGAAGAAGGATCATGATGTATCTGAAATTTCCCCAACATGAGTGGTGGTGTGAAAACATGGAAGCCGCGAAGCCCAGAGGCTGCGTGGAGTCGGCATCGGCCACTAAGTAGCCGGCAGGCATTGGTTGCCAAGGAAGTCCCATGGTGACTGCCACGGCTGTCATGACTTCTTTAATCCAGTCTCAGCTCTGGAGTGGAAGGAACGCCTCGCTCACGTTGCACTGGTCCTCAAGAGCGATGGGGTGTCATGACTTCCATGTCGCATCCAAACTAAGGGAAAGAGAAGAAAGAAACAAAGACGGCGAAGGGAGAATCGAGAAAGATGTGGAAAGATGAGGTGAATATAAAGACAAGCGACAACAAAGTGAGACAATCGCCCAGACAATTCTCCGTGCCGAGACAAAGCAAAGCCCTTGGTACCATTTCCTACACTCAAACACCTGTGCAGTCTTGGCGGATGTGTGCGTGTGCACACACACACGACTTTTTGGCAAAACGGACTATCGATGAGATTTCATTTACTTATATCTCTATTAAACAAAGAGATGAAAAAAAACAAACTTAAAATTCAGAGTCAGCGTACTTAAGACTATTAGGAGAATAGTCTTTTATATAGTATAATCGAGTTTCTTCATCTTCGTCTTTCGTTTCGATGGTCCGTTTTGCCAAAAAGTCGTGTGTGTGTGTGCACACGCACACATTCGCCAAGACTGCACAGGCGTTTGAGTGTGGGAACGCCGGAATGATCCCGAGCTGATCAAGGGTCTTCCCTTCCAGTTCCCTTGGCCTGACTTGCCATATCCACTCTGCTTCAAGTTAACTCTCGACAAGCAATTCCCGAACATCAAAGCGCCGTCTTCTTTGCTCGCCAGGACAGCGTGGAATCCATTGGCCCTACAGGCATGGTTCAGCTCCTCCCCCTCTCATGTCGATCTCCACATCCCGCATGGACATCGAATTCGTGCCATCATGGAGGGAATTATCGCTTCAAGTTAGGCCAATAACGCCACCATACTCGCTGATAGGTCGATTGTTCTGCGTATAGTCCTGCCTGGCCAAGCTGGATTGGGTGAGTAAAGTGATCAAAGAGGAGGATGCCTACACGTGTACCAACCACTGTAAGGGAGCACTGGAGAGCCAACCACATGGCAAGCCGCAACAATGGCAAATGAACGATTCGGAATGAGCACGGGAAGTTAGGGGGGCCACGCAAACATTTTACCATTGGGCGAGGAACAAGCAAGCAAGGGCCGGCACACATGCAACGGGTGAAAGGCATGGCGAGCCACATGTTCTTATTGAATAGCGGCCCAAACACACGCCGCGTGGCGACCTCCACCCCTGTCTAGACGATCAAAGTCTTCGATAACGAATTTCTGATGTGGAGCATTCAGCTGAAAGGAGGTTGATACACCTCTTATGGTCAGGTTGGCTCGAGATTGGCCCTGCCTGCCCTTGCTTGTTCTTCGCGAATGCCTTCGAGAGATCAACAACACCATCAACCAACGGGAGTACCTGGTGGCGTCCGCCCTTTGTCTGGAAGCCCAGATTATACCCAGCCTGATCTACGTGTTGGCTTGTTTTAGGTTTCCAATATACCGGTGGTGTGGTCAAAGTCATTGAACCTAAGCAAAGTCAAAAGCACGGTGCTATCCGCGCTTTGCCTAGCTGGCTGAACTAACCAACCAAAGCAAGCCTGCTGACCTACTATTTATTGTCTGTGCAAAGGAGCACATTTGGCCGAGGGACATGTCTTGAGAAGAGAAGAGGTCTGTGCACTTCCTTAAAAGGGCAAGTTTTTGGGACCTGGATAAACTGGCCGGATACAAAGCTAGTTCGTCCCCCCAAACCCCAGGACTTTTTTTTCACACTTACAAACCCTTGATCTCCTTCATTCGTTTTATTCCTTCGCGATCCAAGTATCAAAACCAGGGGACGATCTATGTTCGAGACATAGCGATTATCCGGCGTGATCATGCACTTGCCGGGATGGCTAGTTTGGTACAAAAAGCCCGAGTATAGGAATTTCAAGGAATACGCCAACAATGCCAGCTCTGGAAAGAGGCCACCAAGTCCAGATGCGGGAAAGGAGGGAGTGATACCGAGTCGACTGCGGCTCGAGCGTATACTGCAGAACAAGACATGTATGTGGACATTCAAGAATTGCATCAGTTACACCATGTACTGACGAGGTGACATCGATAGGTAGTCCTATGTCACTATACGACTTTTATATGTATCTCAAATACATCGAGTTATCATCTGAGAATCTCGAGTTTTATATCTGGTTCAAGAACTATGAAGAGTCCTACCACAAAGGGTTCGCTGCCCGTTACCACAAGGACTCTCATGATCTGGTCAAGACAGCATCGGAAAGCGGAAGCGTATCATCGTCTGTGTTCAAGAAGAGCCATTATCAACCCAGCGATGGCGAGGGAGACGGGGACTTGGAGCCGGGTAAGTTAAGCGCCATAACAACAAACATGATTCTCCACTCAGTGCACTTGACAGAAGTCCGGGCCGTTACTCGTTAGTTTCAGAATTCCGACATCGCTAACAAACAACAGCCACAACAGCGGGAGAAACCCTCCATCGTATCTCGATGCTAATCACCGCTTCTGCCCCATGCACCAGCAGCGTCGCCCACCCATCCTACCGCCCACGTGGTCCCTGTGCCCCATCATCCAACGCCATATTCCCGACAGCAACCTTCTTCAACAACTTTAACAACAGCCAAACCGCCGTCCTCGCGAGCGACCCGACCCCCGACCCCGCCGACCCGGCCAACAAGTCCACCACCCTCGGCCTTCTCGCCCCTCAACCCGGTCCCATCCCGCCTTCCGAAATCCAAACCATCATCACTCTCTTTCTCCTGCCATCGTCGTCAAAAGAACTCAACATACCCATGTCCCTCCGTCGCTCCGCGCTCGACGGATTGGCTGCTACTCCCCAGGGCACGCTACCGGACCCGAACATCCTCAGACCGATCGCCGATCACGTCTACTATTTGCTACGCTCGTGTTCGCACCGCAATTTTGTCAGGTTGGGGGTGAGTAACGGGACGTTTGAGACGATATGCTTTGCTACCATTCTGGGTTTCGTGTCGCTGGCCTTGGGATACCTGGTGGTTCTGATGAGGGCGTTCACGGAAGGCAGAGGTGCAAGGAGCAGGTGGGAGAGTTTCGACGGGTTTGGGTTCTGGATGGTGGGGATGAGTTTGGTGTTATGCGGGCTGAGGGGCAGTTGTTTCTTTCTGTTGCTGTTCTCAAGGAGGCAGAGGTTGCCGTGGGAGAGATTGAATGATGGGGAAAAGGTAGAAGGGGTACATATGAGTGGTGGGCAGGATGAAAATGAAGAAGAGATGGAGACAAAGAGATGGTCTGTGAGACAAAGGGTAGGCAGGGTGATGATGTTCGACAAGAGATTGAAGGTGCAGGAACGCAGTCTGCGGAGATTGCAGAGGAAGATTGTGATGCAGAGTATGGTGGGTGGAACGATCTTTTCGGCCTTGTCAGCTGTGGTCTTCCTATTGCTTCCGATATGGAAGGAGACGGTTTGGGATGACTGATGATGGATGGAAGGTGTCGAGGTTCGGTGTTCTGTTCCCATCAGGAGGGTTCTTTTTTTTTTTCCGTCGTTTTTATACCCCTAATAGAGTGTCTCATCCGGCCCTTGTCTCCCTCAGCCCAGTTTGCGTCGTCATCCAGGCCATCTCGACTTCACAACACCATGGTTGAGAATTACCGCAGCATCATATCATGCTTCGACCAGACTCCACGCCTTGGCATCGGAACACAGCATGAGACCATGAGCTAACTAGACACAAACAGGGAAGGAGGCGAGAGTCTATTCCCAGTGTCAGATGAGTCTCCATGGACTCTTGACGGCGGCTATTCGGCTAGGACTTCCTGGCTGGCCAGTCGGCGGTCGAACGCAACCTTTCCCTCCGTGTTCCTGCATTCTCGGATGTCGAATGGTCCACCCAGGCCCCTGTCTTCCGATTACTCCGCCAATCATCTTACACCATCTCGACGAAGCGAAAAGAAGAGCACCATGGCCGATTTTTCGGTCCAGGCCTGTGATGGACGTGCAATAATGTATATCTTGACCCTGATATCTCATGTCTCTGACGTTTTTTGACCTGTCAATCATCCTGCGTGCTTTTATCTCTTGGGACCAACTCCACGATCCATCATGGCAGCTCTCAAACTCGGCTTCATGGCTCTAGCCCCAGCGCTAGCTGCCGCTGCTGATATTCCCCTGTGGGGACAGTGTGGTGGTATCGGATGGCAGTCTGCCGGCTCGGCTTGCACTTCAGTAGCTACTTGCACGTCGTTTAACGACTACTACTGTTGGTCGACCTCGTTGACTCCCGAGTTACTCTTGAAGCCATTGACATGACTGACCACCAACTTCCAGACCAATGCGTTCCCAAGCCCACCTCGGCTGCGGTCGTCACCACCAGCTCCAAGCCCGTAACCGTCTCCGCTACGCCCACGACAACCAACAGAGGCAGCAGCTCGACCTTTTCAACCTCCATCAAGCCATCCAGCAGTAGCACTGAATCTACCGGCTCCAGCACACAGTCTAGCTCCGTGCCCGTCCCCACCTCTACCTCTGCCAAATACCTCATCTCCTTCGGAGACTCCTACTCCCAAACCGGCTTCGACATCAACGGCTCCAAGCCCTCGTCCTCTAACCCGCTTGGCAACCCCCCTTTACCCGGCTGGACCGCCTCAGGCGGGCTCAACTGGGTCGGCTTCCTGGCCTCTCAGCTCAACACCTCGCTCACGCTCTCTTACAACTTCGCTTCGGGCGGAGCCACCACGAACGCCTCGCTCGTCGCGCCGTACGCGCCCACCGTGCTCAGCTTTGTGGACCAGGTGGCCCAGTTCAGCGGGAGCATTGCCAGCCGTCCTGCGTACGCGCCGTGGAACAGCGAGAACAGCCTGGTGGCGGTCTGGATTGGAGTGAATGATGTGGGCAACAGCTGGTGGATGAGCGACTCGGAGATGGATGCGTTGTATGGACAGATTATGGATAGTTATTTTGGACGGTTGCAGGTGTTGTATGATGCGGGGGCGAGGAACTTTGCGCTGTTGGGTGCTGCTCGTGAGTTTTTTTTTTTTTTCTCTCTTTTTTTCTTTTTTTTCCCCGACGTTCTGGGATGCAAAGAGCTGCTAACAATTTGATCGCGCCAAACCAGCCATTTACTACACCCCTTCCACGATCGGCCAGGGTGCCACTACCGTCGCTACCCAAAAGGTCGCTATCGCCAAGTACAACTCTCTCCTGGCTTCTCGGTTTGATGCCTTCCTTGAGGTCAACACCGATGTCACAGGAAAGCTCGTCGATACCGTGGCGCCCTTTGAGAAGGCCATCAAGAACCCGACGGCGTACGGAGCGCCCGATGCTACTTGCTTCAACGAGGACGGCGTGAGCTGCCTGTGGTTTAATGACTACCATCCTGGTGTGCAAATCCAGAAGTTAGTCGCGCAGGCGGTTAAGAGTGCCTTTACTGGTACTTTCTTCTGATGTCGTTGATGGAATGCGGGAGTTAATCAGAGAAGGATGAGATGGTTAGTGGTGATGCCGGAGCGCCTCGGCGGCAACAGGGGCCCCGGCCACATATGGAGGCATCATGGTCACTCACTGTATATAAGATTGGGGGCGATTCAGCAGTACATATCATCACTCTTCTGGACTATTTTTGAGTCAGCTACCATCGCGAATGTCGTCGGGGCGAGTGCAAAACACGAGTGTCGGATGTGGGTGACAATGACGGAAACTAGGCGCGGCCTATCAAGAAATCTTGGACGGGAAGGCCAGTGAGTGGGTTCCAAGGCAGATTCAGCCAGCAAACTGACCTTGGAAGGGTGTTGATAGAGGACCCTAGGTTGATAAGTGTTCAACAGACAACTGGCAGCGTGATTGAGCGGTGTGGTGCAGCAGACTGCATAAGCCTCAAGCTTGGCTTGACGGCTATGGCCCGGCGAGGTGAAGAGGAGGGAGTGGATGGCGCATCGAGAGCTGTCTTCTTGGAAAGAGCCTTTAGAGGCTGTGATGCCCTTGTCGTTGTAGACACACCACGGTCGTTGAACGGGACAGCGGAGACGGGCGCTTCTGGCAGCTCGTTGACGCATGAGAGTGGCTAAGTGATAAGGCACGTTCTTGGTATCAAGAAAACGAGGAGGTTGCAATAATCACGCATGATAGACTGGACGCCGCGCTGCTTTCGTGCTTTGAATACTTTGTTTTGTTCCGTTTCTGTCTCTTGTTTTCCTTGGTATGCTCTCAACTCTGCAGCTGGATAGGAAGGAACCCTGAGGGTAGTGATGCATGTTACAAGCTTTGATATCAAGTTGCACCTTTCTTCAAACCTGCTGCAGAAGACTGCACCGCGAACCTCATAGAGGGGAAGTGAGTGAGCTTTTGCTCGTGCATGAAGACGCAATATGAGGGCTTTATATTCTGCGTTCTGTTCTCTGTTCCTTCCAGTTGCTGCTCGCTCTTTTGCACCTTTCTTCCATTCAAGGTTCCTCAATATCAGCATTCGATGAAGCATCACGCAACCATTAATAGCTGCAACAAAACTCCAACCATCGGATTCAGGTACAAGAAGCAGGATCCATATTTCATCATAGGTTTCCATCGCACAATCACACAATAGCATTCCCTTTCAGATCATCCGAGACCGTACTAACCTGGTACTCTCTCCATTAGATCCCATCTCCCAATTTATCTTCATCACACGAGACAAGCATAGCACAACAATTTAACAAGTCACCAAGACGATAGCCGCGTTCATATCAGTCATTATGCCATCCTTGACAGCCGCCCCATCAACCGAGGGGTCAACTTCCACCCCTGAAGACAGCCAAATTGATACCTCCACGATTATCTATACGGTCTCCGGGGCAATCTGGATCCTTGTAGCTGGAAGCTATATGACGTTTTTAATGGCGATCATGGATGAAAGGTTGGACAGTACCGAGGAGACGGGGGAGGTGGTGGCGCCGCGCACGAGATTCACCGCCCGCATTCTCTGGGCCATGCTCAAAGGGCTGCTTTGGCCTCTTGTTCTGCTGTGGATACTGGTGGAATCGACTGTGACGGAGTGTTGCATCCCCGTGTGTAAGTGGTGCGCCGGCGGGTGTACGTATGACGGGAGTAAGTGTCGGGAGGCGTACGAACTATTTTCTCGGGAGCCGGGGGATAACCGCGGCGTCGCCGGCGTGGGAAGCCAGACGGCCCGGTCGGCAGGCGTTGTGAGGAATCCGCCTTCAACTGTAGAGCCTATGGAAATGCCGCCTACATATGAAGCTGCAACTATGCCGATGGACCTATCTAAGCTTCGCAAAGGCAACTGAATCGACAGGAAAATGAGGTGAATAGTTTTGGGTGGAGGAGGGCAGAGAACAAACGGATATTGATGGTGTTATATCAGTTCTCTGACACAAAGATGGTTGATCTTGTACGTCAATTGAGGCATGTGAAGGCTATGTTTGGAAAGGAGATGGTCCTGGAGGCAGCGGATAAGCGTTTCGTTTTGTTGGTAAATCGCCGTTTACAACACACTTCATAGCTCCAAAGACAAGATATTGCTCCAAGAAATCTCTAGTCACGGAAAAAGACCGAATCCCTGTGACCAATGCTCGTATCAGATTGAAAGCCAAACGCGGAGATGCAGGCTCTCGTTGGAGAATCGTGCAGGTGGCCCCGACTGCTGCAGACAGCTGGAAAAAGCTACAACTCGAGAGGCTCCTCATCGACGTCATCCTGACAATCTCCAACTATTTATCTATCCTCCCCGGTCGCATTTCCTCAGCTGTCCGTCATGAGCATGCCAGATACTCGATAAGAAGCAAGCCCAAAATGCATACAACGCCTCTCACGACAATGGCGATGCAGTACCAAGCTGCATTGCAGATATTGCAAAAGACGGCCAACGATATGTCCAAACGCAGAACAAGAACGGAAGAGCTCGTTCCACTCGAAGACTCGGTCGGGCGGACAGCGGCCAAGGACATTCTGAGCCCCGATTCAACACCGCCCTTCGATACAGCCGCCGCCGACGGATTTGCGTTGGTATCCTCAGCCACCATCAACGCCTCGCCCATGAACCCGGTCTACTTTCGCGTGGCAGGAACCATCACGGCAGGCGAGGAACCACCACTAATGCCGCCCTGTAGGGGACCCGATGGTGTTCTCCAATGCTACGAAATCATGGTCGGCGCCAGATTTCCCGACACGGCCACCGAACACTTGATACATATGGACGCATGCGTCTGGGCAACAGACGTCCACGAAGTGTCGATGTCAGAAGTACCAAAGGCCGATCCGCAGTTGGGCAACAGGTTCATCAAGATTACGAAGCCGGTTACGTACAATGCCAACCGCCGGAGGGCTGGAGAAGATATTAGCAAGGGAGACAGACTGATAAGAGCGGGTATGAAGATACGGTCCAGCCATGTGTTGCCGCTCGCGTCGGTAGGGATCAAGGAGGTCGCTGTTGAGCCGCTGATTCGGGTTGGGGTGTGGTCAACTGGCAGAGAAATCGTGCGGAGCGATGTCGACGGACCGACTGCAACCAAGAGGACCGGCACGCGGTACACATATGATGCTGATGGGCCTTATCTGATGGCAGCTTTGAAGGAATTCGGAGCAGAGCCGCACTTTCTGGGCTTGCTGCCCGGCGACGATCCGGCGGTGCTGGAAAAGGCACTAGGCGAGACGATGGCGACGGACAAGTTCGATGTTCTGGTCACGACAGGGGCAGCCACGCCAGGCAGGTCGGGCTTTGTCAGATCCGTGATCGAGAAGCTGGGGGGACAAGTGCACTTCCACGGGGTGGCGATGCGACCGGGAGGCACAGCCATGTTTGCATCGCTCGAGTCGACCGCACCCAACAATGGACTTGTATCTTTCTTTGGGCTTCCGGGAGACCCTTGTGCAATGGCGGCGTGTTTCAGGTTCTTGATCGTGCCGTACCTTCAGTTCGTCCGAGGCGAGAAGGCGGACGAGCCGCTTATGGCGACGCTGGAACTGCGATGTTCGACAAGGCAGGAATCGGAACCGAACATGGACGCGGGAGCACCGGTTGAGGCATCCATGGGTAACGACTGTGGACCGCTCTGTATGGACTGTTTTCGACACGGACGGGTGACGGCGAGCGAAGATGGGCGGCGCAAGGTGGTTCGCATGACCAAGGACCAAGGCCCGGGCAAGGTGTATCCGTTTACCGAAGCCAACTGCTGGATCCATCTGCCGCATGGCCAGGAGATTGTGCAGGGGGCAATGGTGCCATGTCTATCGCTGTCGGCGTGTCGGGACGAGAAATGGCAATAGCCGTGTTTGGGCTGTCAGTCTGTTAGTAGATAGATGCGCTGCAATTGCTGGCGTCCGGTTGAAGCATTCATTCAGGGGTCTTGACGTGGTACAACCTTTGTTTTGGCGTGTCCTGTCGCTTTGTTGACATTGTGATGGAAAAGGAAAAAAAAAAAAGAGGCCTGCAAAAATGAAAGTCGCATAGCACTAGGGTTGATGCTGGCCGCCACTACTGCGTAGATAGCAAAGGCGCACGGCGTCACTCTTCGCATTCTGGAATTGTTAAGTGCTCATACCATTGATTGCTTCTGCTGTTAGTGAGCCTTGCCGTGTACCCTTGTGCGCTACTATGTAGAATAGCAGCTAACGAAGCGCAGGCTTAACAGCCTTGGCAGTGTAAAAGGGCTCCGGTACGTAGCTCACTAACGCTTACACATTGCAATTGCCGTTTTGGTAAACGATGGCCCCCCTGTCCCAACTTCTGTCTCCGTCGGCGGCCGAGCATCAAAGGACGGGAAGGAAGACTGGCAAACTGGGATTAAGCTAGAAGCTCTTTCAGGTTCCAACGCAGCAGGTACTTCACGGACAACTCAAGTAGCAACGATATTTACTGAATCAACTGAGGACTAAAGATTCTTTCTAGTCTAAAATTGTGATTATGAACTCCCGTCTCCTTCACCCTGCCGGCCATACTATCAAGAGAAAAGCTACACAAAAGCCGTCACCCGTCCGAGTCCTCAAACTTGATCATCCCAACCACGCCATTACCCCAGCAAAACGCATCTGCATCCTACTCCAGCCGTGAATTTCCCGCAAAAAGTGGTACATGTCCCTGCCCTCGTCAGACTCGTTACACGCGACCAGCCCGAGGAGAGTGTGGACAAAGTATTTAAAATCTGCATGGCCTCGTCGCCCTGGTGTGGTGAGGGGGAGCGTATGGTGGTCGCACCCTCCGTTGGGACATGCATAGGAAATGTCTCTTTGGCGGCAGAGCCCACGCGACATTCCATGTTGAACTCTAATGCCGTTCGCTACCAGGTACCGGATAATATCCTTGTGCCCAAAACGAACAGCGAGGTCAATGGGATGCCACCAGAACAGAGGGTGGCGTCGCGGTCTTCCGCTAAGGGAGTCGTCCTCCGTTTTGAGCGGGCGGCGGTTCAGGCTGAAGAAGTCGTTGCGCCAGGTGTATCGAGAGTCTTGGGAAGCCATCTTCAGGAGTGGCTGCCCGGCTTCATCCTTATCCTCGGGCCAAAAATGATCTTCAGAGTCAGGGTCCTCTTCTTCCAGTTCGTAAGGCTCTTCACATGGACCCTCGTCTACCACCCGTTCTGTGTCGCTTTCTTCATCACTTTGCTCCTCCTCGACCGCTTCTTCGGTCGCTTGGTCAACCAGATCCTGTTCCCAATCGTGGGTGAAGCCCTCTAGATCCACGTCAGAAATCTCAAGCCAGCCATCGTCCTGGATTTCAACGCCGTTGTCTTTGTCGTCTTTCAATCCGAGTGCAACCTTTTGGTAAAACTCCGGGCTGTGGCGGTAAGGGTTGGATGGAAGCTCTCGGAGCGGCTTCTTTGATGCCCAGATCTGGTTGAGTGGCGCCCCGGCTTCATGAACCAACTTGAGCGTTTCCAACCTACCGAACTGGCAGGCCCAGGGCAAGGCACACGAACTTCCAC
Source organism: Neurospora tetrasperma FGSC 2508 (assembly GCF_000213175.1). Lineage (NCBI taxonomy): Eukaryota > Fungi > Ascomycota > Sordariomycetes > Sordariales > Sordariaceae > Neurospora > Neurospora tetrasperma. Next base: position 1,016,783 of record NW_009799103.1, on the reverse strand, counting down.
TGCGTACATCCAGCTTGTAGAGCAAGGGGTTGAGCATGCAGTACAGCCGCTTGCTGGTTTTGGCCAGGCTTGCCAAGTCAGCGGAGGAGTGGGTAGATTCGGCGATCTGAAGTAGCATTTCCGCAGGAAGGCTTTCTAGAGTCCGTGAAATTTTGGACGGCTGTTGGAGCGCCATGGCAGCCGATTTCCACTGGAGTTTGTTTTGGCGGAGTCTGTAATTATATACCAGAGGAAAAAGCTGTGTGGTAGTAGGTGCTCGTTGAGGCTACTGATGATGATGATGATGCTGATTTTATAGGGATAGAGCGAGTTGAGGCAAGCAACAAAAGAGCACGATAAGGATGTGAAAGTAGTTAGATGCTGTTTAGCATATTAGATGTCGTGTGGTGATTCAGTGTCGAGCGAATGGATGTTTTGGTGTTTTGTATTGTATTAAACCAAAAGTTCAGAGAGGTTTGTGCGGTCTTTATGTCCATGGGATGACAGTTAGAAGAAGCGGGATTTTGAGGAAGAACGAACGAGCACACTTTCCTGCTAGGCTCTTGCATTCCTGTTGCAGGAGGCCAGCTGCGGACTGCCCATGGTGTAGGTAGCCTTTTGCTTGAATGGGAAGAAGGAAATACAGATATACAGCCTCAAAACCCTATACCTGTTGGGGAAGGGGGTCACGTTTCCTGTCTGTTCCTCCCCAACTCTGTTGCCTCCCCAACCGGTACTTGCTTTGTCTAGGTACTCATTAGCAAGCGTGTTGGTTGTAGTTTTGGTTGGCGGCTTGCTCAATCCCAATACATCAGTTCCCTGGTTCACCTCCTCTCAGGATTTGGCCATAATGGACAGTCTCGTCCACCGTTCCACGGAGTGTCTGGAACTTGAACCTCCACCGCAGTACCCGGGCTACGCTGCATTGACAATGGCCCTTGCACTCCGCGCTCGTATGCATAACCTGTCCCTTGGCACAATCATCACTTTGCCAGCCATATACCCCTGAGCTATTCTCCGGATAAGCATAACATTAACAGCCAAACGGTTCACCCGCAAAGGCCACTTCTTGCAGCGAACGTATCCGGATGTGCCCGTCATAAACACCCGCGATGCATCGGCATGGTACTTCTTGATAGCCCAGCAGACCATGCCTAGCTTACAGTGCCCAGTGAATCACCGCGGCCATCATGCGTCAACCCTTCAAGTCCTTGGATGATAAGTCCCGGCACTGGTCTGTTGCTTTATGAACGTTCAGGTAGATTACAGTGTACCCGTACGTTTTGGCCCGTGTGGCGTACTTAGAGACGAGAGTGTCGAGGACATGGTTGTAGAAGCCGACGTTGGTCGGGTTTCTGAAGTCGGTGATTATTTGGACGAAGGGGGCGGCGACGGTGAGGGGTGGGGATATCCTGAATAGCCTAGATGGAGAAGGAGGTGTGACGAAGAGGGGATGGGGATGGTCAACGACCGTCCGTGGTGGCCACAACGATTGGTCAATTCCAATCCATCCTACATCCGCGATATCGTAGTGTAGGAGGATTTTAAGCAGAAATAATGGGAAGCTAAGCACTGCCGACGACGAGCATTCATCATCAAAGAGCTGTTTGCCAAGAATCCTACCATTGGTGGGTTTCGACACGCCTGGCTCGTGCACGATGCGGGGCATGATGAGCATTTTCCTTTCCAATTCAAACACGGAAACGAACGTCTTCTCGCCCTTTGCGATCGCCTCCCACCGTTCTCTCTTGACCGCGGCTCCTTTGACAGCAGCGAAAATATCATCAGTATCAGAGGGATCACCCCGTCTCTCAGCGTTGAAAATGCCTCCACCGTCTCGTTCCTCAATGTCTCTCCAGTCGTCTGACGCGGCCCGTCGCATGTCAGCCACGATACTCTGACAACCGACAACTTTGTTGGTCAATCGGCTCCGGCCGGCGTCCGTGGGATCTGACCAACCATTATTGCGAGCGAACCAATGAGGTCACCAGCTTCCTGGTTTGTCGATGCTTCGTTGACCATCAGATGCCAAGGATGCCTCGGCTAGCCCAAGTCCGGGAGCTCATTCGCATCCAAAACCTCGACACCACATCCCTCCGATTTTGGCTCTAGCGATAGCTTCCTGGCCCTCAGATCACACGAGAGCCAGTACTTGCCGTGATCATGCCGCCGACCGGCAACCCGTTCAATTTCGCACGAATTACTCTGCTAGCCCTGGTCGAGGTGCTTATCGTCAAGAAAACCAGTTATCGCCATGTTCTCCCCTTCTCTACCACATCGCTGGTCCTGGCGATCCTGGCAATCAACTACGTCTTCTTTCTCGCCTGGAAGCTGTATCTATACCCCGTCTACTTTCACCCTCTCTCAAAGTTCCCAGCACCAAAGGTCGTCGACCTCTGGCGAGTGCTGGCTCGTTTTCGGGGAAAGGTCCCGCCTGGCCAGCTACTCCTCGAACTAGCCGAGCGTACCCCCAACGATGGCATCATCATTCTACAAGGAGGATTCGGTACTTCCATGCTGATTACCAAGCCCGCACCCCTTGCCGACATACTCGTCCATCATCCGTACGACTTCGTCAAGCACGACGCGATACGAAATTTCCTGCGTCCGATTCTAGGCGACGGCCTGGTTATTGTCGAGGGCGAGCAGCACAAATTCCTGCGCAAGAATACCCAGCCGGCATTCAAATTCGGTCATATCAAGGAGCTCTACCCAACAATGTGGACCAAGGCAATTGAGATGAACCATGTTTTGAAGGAAGAGCTCAGAGAGAAGGGCAACGACACGAGCGTCGAGATCAATGCCTGGGCGGGCAAAGTCACCCTGGACATTATTGGCATCGCTGCCTTTGGCCGTGACTTTCGCGTACTCGAAAGGCCCGACCATCCTCTGGTCAAGAATTATGCCGATCTGTTAGAGCCAGGGCCAGCAAAGTTCGCCTACTTCTTCCTGACCCTGACACTCTCTCGAAAGTTTGTCGACCTGTTCCCATGGGAAATTTCTAGGAGATTCAACCGAACGACCTCCAATATTAGAAGGATATGTGCCGAACTTGTTCGCGAAAGAAAGGCAGAAATTGAAAAGCTTGGAGACGACCAGTTCGATATCCTGTCTCTGCTTATCAGAAGCAATAACTTTTCCGAGGCTGAGTTGGTCGATCAGCTTCTGACCTTTCTGGCCGCTGGGTGAGCCGGTTCAACAGTCTTTGCGCATGGGCTTTCCACTGACAATCACAGCCACGAAACGACTTCTTCCGCCTTTACCTGGGCTGTCTATAGACTCGCCCAGGACGGCGAAATGCAATCCACTCTTCGGTCTGAACTTATACGCGCCTTACCCGACTTTCCCAGGTTTGCGCCTGGTCAGGACATTGCCAGTATCCTCGAACATCTCCCGTATCTGAATGGTGTCATGAACGAGACCCTCCGTCTCTATCCTACTGTCCCTATGACTGTCCGCACCGCCACCTGCGACACAACTGTATTGGGCCATCCGATAAAGAAGGGTACAGAGATCATGATCTCGCCTTGGCTTATCAATCGATATTCCGACAACTGGCCTAGCGCGTCAACAGAGTTCAAACCGGAGAGATGGATCGACCAAGAGGGAACCCACATTGCAGAGGACGGGACCGAACAGCCAACACAAAAGCCTAACAACACCGGCGGAGTAACGAGCAATTATGCCCAGATGACGTTTCTCCATGGTCCAAGAAGCTGCATTGGTCAAGGATTCGCCAAGGCTGAGCTTCGATGCTTGCTGGCCGCGTTTGTTTTGGCATTTGAGTGGGAGCTTGGGATGGACGAAAAAGACGTCATGCCTGACGGTGTAATCACAATCAAGCCCAATAATGGGATGCACTTGATATTACGGAGTCTTCACGGGCACCAAAAGGGCTGATTTGCTTTTGTATCGAAGGACTAATATCCATCTCCCGCTTCCATCACTTGATCTCAATCTTTCTCTTCTTGGCCGACGGCTGCTTCGGCGCCAGGACCCTAAGTACCTGTAGTGTCCCTGGGGGCGCAAACTAATATCCATATGCCACGATCATCACTTGACCTCAATCTTCCTTCCCTTTTGCGGCTGGTGCTTTGGCGCCACGACCTTAAGGATGCCCTTCTCGAGCGTCGCATCAATATCCAACTCCTCCAATGGCCCTGGAAAAGCAAACTCGCGCCCAAACTCGCCAACATGGCGTTCCCGCAAGAAGAACCGAACGAACGTGTCATCTTTCTGCTTCGCACCCTTCTTTCCTCCGGCCTTTTTCTCTGCTTCCGTCTCAGCCTTGCCTTCGCCCTCGGCCTTCTGCTTCTCCTTTCCTTTATCCTCCTTTCCCTTACTCTCCTTCGCGCCACCTTCTTCCTCAGGAGTAGGGTCGTATTCCCGCTCAATTCGCCCATAAATCAAGAGGGTATTCGGCTCCGTCAGTTCGATATGGATATCGTCCCTGTCAGCACCGGGAACCTCGCCGTACAGCTCGTAGGCATCCTTGGTCTCGCGAATGTCGAAGCGCGGGCTGAAACCCCGACTTTTACGACCCCAACGGCCGCCGCCGCCGCCGTGTTGGATGCGAGGAGGACGAGGCGGCTCTTGACCGCCCGAGACTTCGCGGCTATAGGTGTCGAAGTCATCGAGGAGCCGGAAGAGGGTGGTGAAGTTTGGGTCGCTGGTGGCGAAGTCGGAGGGAAAGGTGAAAACCATCTTGGCGTTTGCTGGGCTTTTGCTGGATGTTTAAGTCAAGCTGATAATCAGCTGGAACGGAACAACGATTAATTGTAGGAGGATTATTCGGCTGTTGATGGCTGTGATTCTCCAAGTTGGTGTTGTTTGAATCGAGACCATAAGAACACGATCGGGGACTTGGAGCTGCCCTTTGCCCCTATTAAACCGTCTCTCAGCTTTGACCTTTGTCGTTGCTCAGGTGATGTGTGACGCACTTCCGCTGTAGTTGCCAACGAATATCGATGTCACAGAAACGTCATGTCGGCAATCAGATACTGGAGTCTCGTATAGGGACACGGGCACTGCACCGACAATGATGACGCCCTTACTACGTATGGCGCTGGATACGATACCGTAAAAAGTCGGGAAATTCGGATTTCAGGTCCGCAGGAAACTATGCCGGCGATTTTTCTCTGGTGAATCAAGCAGTCGCAGGAACTTCCCTAACTCGGCTACGTACCTGATGCTTAAGGGTCCAGAGACTGGACGATTCACTCAAACAAATCACCGGCAGGGAACTTCCAGCGAATCTGCAATTCGGATCTCGTGAAACTCGTTTTCATGCCACCCCCAGACTATAACGCTAGCAGCGAAGGGCTTTTAGGCAGTTTCTTTTGAAATCGATGATCTGGACCATACGACTGAACTCCCAGTGACATCGAGGGACCATGCCCCATCGGTTCATCTCTAGTATCTGGACGGTGTTCAAGCGTAAACCATCTGCGGCCGCCTCAGCATCCTGCAACTGAATACGAAGCTGGTAAACAGGGTCGACCATACAAAAACTGCTACAACTCCATGATGGGCGCACGTCATGAAGCCAGCCATGGTGGTTGTCAGGGTGACATCTTGACCATTGTTCGAATTGTTTCGAGTCTGACTTGAACGTAAATACTTCGGCCAGCATCCTGTTGGACTTTGTCTCGGTTTCTTCTCAACTTTCGAATGCCATTCTTTTTGTGTCAATTTCAGGAGTTTACAACCAACTTTGCAACTCTCACTGACAGTCCTTTCATTCCGACACTCACAGCACTCATCACGTCTCGACAGACAGACAAACAAACAAACAACGAGCAACCTCAGCATCGAAACACTATCGTTACCGTCACCAATCACTACATATAAAGGATCCCACATTCACTTTACCAGCGCGTCGCTGGAAAACACAAACGCCAAGATGACGTTTACTCTCACTAATACCATCCTCTCGCTCGTCTCTCTCTTCATCAGCCTCACCTCAGCCGCCCCAATTGCCGGTGGTTTTGGCGGTTTCGGTCGCAACGCTGTCGCCGGTGGCTTTGGTGGTTTTGGGCGCAACGCTGTAGGCGGTGGCTTCGGCGTCGGTTTCAACGCCGCTCCCTACGGCTTCGGTTTCAACCGCGCCTTCAACAACTTTGCCGCCTACCCCTACGGCTACGGCCTCGGCTTCAACCGAATCAACGCGTTCCCCTACGGCATGGGCTTCGGCCGCGTGAACAGTGTCGACCCCCCTACCATGATCAAGGCCGAGGGCGGCTGCTCTGAGTGCATCAAGGAAGCGCCCGTCTACGTCAACAACGTGCCGCCTCCGCCGGAGCCCAACCCAGCGCCCATCATTTACAACGAGATCCCCGCCGCCAAGCCGAGCCCGCCTCCAATGGTGATCAACGATATCCAGTCTCCTCCTCCTCAGGCTCCTCCTACCATTATGAACAATGTCATTCCCAACATGGAACCTAACGTCCCGCCTACTGTGATCAATAACCGACCCCCTGCCCCGGAGAAGCCTATGCCGCCCATGGTCGTCAACAATAACGTCGCGGAAGATTGCGAATGCGATGATTGCGGCTGTAATCCCGGCGCTGCCGAGTTGGTTCAGCAGGATGTCGAGTACGTCGAGCAACCGGCGGTTGCGTATATGCCGGTCGGCTCTTCAAGCGTGGTAGAGAACGTCGTTAATGATGGTGTGGCGTATGGAGGGCAGAGTATTGTTTATCCTTAGGTAAGGACACCATTGCCCCCAGAAATCTGATCAAGTTTCTGATTGCTGACGATGATGACTTTAGGGGGGTCGAAAGATGGACGCTCATTTTAGAGAGGAAGGCGCCTTGTAGCTGGGACTGCTAGGCAGCATCTGGGCCTTGAAGGTTCGACGGAGAGGAGGGAAGGAGAGAGGATTACCCGATTCATGAATGGTCTCGATTCGTTTGAGGACCATTGCCCCACTGTCATTCAAACAACACAAAGATACTCTTACAATTTCACCTGATTATGCCAGAGCCTCTTTCTCGACAGCACTGCTGGTGACGAACAGCGCATTTGTTATGGGTTTTGTTGTGTGGTTGTGTAAGTCGTGTCCCTTGGGTCGTCGTCGACTTTGAGCAACCGTCCCGCCCGCTGTGTGACTCCATCAGATATCTCACAACTCTTGTGTGTTTCGGGAATCCTTGATACATGCATACCTAGTTACATATGATCTTCGAGTCTCGACCGTCTCTCTCAAATCGAATGCGAAATGCTGAACTTGATAAGTCAGCATGCTTGAGACATGCCGTCCACGTGTTGCTATGTACCCCTAAGGGGGGGCACCCTGTTGTTGTCTTGCGCTGTCGGCTTGGCAGGGTCTACGCCCATGAACCGGCAACACCATCGATGTTCTAAAAACAATTTTCCAGGTACACTACACATGCGGAAGATCATTTTCTTCGCAAAAGCCTTATTCCCATGCGCTAATCTTCATCGCGTACTTTATATAGCACACATTGGCGTCTTTCCCGCTCGCTCCCGAATCGGAGCACGGCACATGGTGATGTGGCTCTGTCGTCGTCGTCGTCGTCGTCGTGAAGGGGGGGAAAAAAACAAAAAAGAAGATGGCTGGAGGAGGAGCCAGGTTCATATAGTGGGTCAACCAACCGCCTGAAATGATTCGATCCCTGTTGTAACGGCCCGCTATCCAAAGGGCGCCAAAACTTGGCACCGGGGCTTTTCACGCCGTCCGATTCGACGATAGCCGTCCACTACCCTCAATGATGTCATCCCCAACCACCGTTTCACGAAGAAGGCCGAAGGGGGGTTGAGCGCGCGATCCCGGAAGCTGAAAGGTCCAGCCTCCAGCCTCCAGAGTGACAGAGCCGGTCGAATGCAACCAATGCCAAAATACGAGCAACTTCTTGCGTGCCTGGGCCCTGGCATGGCTGGCGGGCGTCTACCTGACGTACCGACGGGGCTTGGTGGGAGGAGAAAGAGATAGAAAGGCTCTTCATGCATCTGCAGGGCGTCTTTTTTTTGTTTTTTTGTTTCGTTTTTGTGTTCCCTCTGAAAATCTTCTCTCCTTCAAACACCAAAAATTGCAACCCGCGATCTTTGTGAGCGCAGCTGTTAGCGGAGCTTTGAAGATCTCCTGGGCGTGTGCATCCCCGGCAGCCAAGAAAGCAACCCAACCCCAGCCAATCGCTACACCTCCAAACCACGTTTGTTGTCGAACCCTTCCGGAACCAGAACTTCAACAACGGGTACCCGCGCAATCTCCGCCGAAGAAAAGGGACAAAAACAAAGGATTTCAAAAGACGGGCAACAAAGCCAAAGAAAGACATTACACAATGGCCCCCTTTCCATTGAATCTCGGGGTTCCCCACATAGACGCCGCCGAACTCCTCTCCCACCTCAAGCAGCTCGCAGCGCCATCGCCAGTGGCCCCCGCACCTACAGCTGCCCCAACCGCCGCCGCCGTTCTCGAAGACCGTCAATACTATGGCTCCGTGCCGCCCAGCTATATCTCGGCTCAGCACCCCACGGTAATCTACACCCAAGGACCTGCCGTGACCGATACCGTTACCACCACCGTCTTCCCTCCTGCCTCGGGCGTTTCCTCTGCAACCTCGTCCGCCACCGTCATCCCAGTAGTCGGCGAGACGCACAATCACGACGGCGGCCTGTCGGGTGGCGCCATCGCCGGCATCGTCATCGGTGTCATCGCCTTCCTCATCCTCTTGGCCCTCCTCTTCTGGTGGCTTGGCGCCTGCGGCAGGAGGAGGCGTCGTGATGATCATTACTACCATGAAGACGTGATCTCATCATCCGCCTCGTCCAGCTCTGGTGGTGGCGGCGGCGGCGGCGGTGCTGCTTATATCTCGCGCCAGACGAGGAGGACGGAACGTGTCTATGGGAGCAGCGGCGCTGCGGCGGGAATGAGAGGCGGCGGCATGAGCGAGACGGATAGTAGTGTGAGCAGTGTCAGCATGTGCTCGTGTGGATGCGGAGCGGTGGCGGGCGCGTGTAAGAGGGAACAGAGGCGCCATTCTAGGCACAGGTCCGGTTCCAAGCACGTGCATCACTATCGGAAGGTGTCGAGACATGAATCGAGGCACAGGAGCGCGTCCAGGCACGAGGGTCGGGGGAGGAGTGTAGGGGCGAGCGAGAGTGAGATGAGGGAGACGCCGAGGGTTTATAGGTACACAAGCGAGAGGGAGAGCAGGTAGAAGCATGGGTGGGTGCGTGGTGGTGATGTGGTTACGAATAGGTGACCATGAAGCTTTGCGCTACCGTGCAAGACGTTAGTACGGGGAAAGCAACTTGGATGGATCATGATGGATAAACTTTGAAGAAATGACTGGGACGATGGGGATATGGATGGAATTTGGATATATCTGGGTATGTATGGGTTTAGCACGATTTGATGATTCTCGATGAAGACAAGAGAAGCAGCACTGGGAAATGAGAGACGGATTCTGATGTATGAGTTAGTTAATCTGTGAATACCAAGGCAAGGCATTAGCATGACTTTGTCGTCACTCTCATGGCGTGCCTTTTGTGAACGTTGATAGAACCCTCTCCTCCTGTGAGCCTTCCTTGAACGTGTCCTGAACGTGTTCGCTCGGTATTCGTGACCATGAACTTCGCAACAGGTCAGGATTCTCGCCATATGCTCCAAGCCTAGAGGTAGCCAAGGCAAGTGCGTGGCCGGCGTGTTTCCTTGCAGACTTGTATAAAGCTAGGGCGATCACATCAGCAAGGTAATCTGGCAGACACTCAGGCGCTGAACACGCCAACCAAGGGAACAAATTGTAAAGACAAGTTCGTTGTCTTGCTGGAAAGCCCCAAAATGTCTTTGACCGGGCTGGTTCCATGCCAGCACAACAACACTTTGGGTGCGTTATCGGTGAGTGGCCACAAGGAGCTGTTGCAGATATCAAGATTTTGGGGCAAGAGCCATCTTGGAATGGTTTGTAATTGCACCCGCTGCATGATGGCTTACCTTTTTAGTTGGCAAGAGCTGGTAGAGGTATGCATCGGCGACCGGGACAAGATTGCAGTAGCTGGCACTTGTCCACCAAAATGACTCCTTCCATGTCCTGTTGGAAAAATAATCCTGATCGAGGACAGCGCAAGAGGTTAGTACTTGTGCCTAGGTAGGTACTGACAATAGCAAGGCAATTGCATGCAGCTGCCTGTGTCAAGTCGGAGACGAAACTTCCCCATCGGTCGTCCGCAATGCATTTGCTGGCTGCGAGATTGACAACCAAGACCGGCTGCTGGCCGTCCAACAAAAACATAAATCCCCCCCGATTCCATCACTTCCAGAGCTTCTCCTAGTCCTCTCCATCTCTCAACCTCTTCCGCCCAGTGATCCATTACCTACAGCCAGGGCAATCCCCAACCAGACACCATGAAATCATTCTTCCTCATGTCGCTGCTGGTCACAGCCTTCATGAGCCTCATGTTGGCCACCACCGCTCCACCCAGCCTTCCACTCAACAACCGGCGGGAACTTGCTGAGCATCCCCCAGTCAAGGGTAACCCCCCAAACACCGGCTATGCACTAGACTGGTGCAAATACACAGCCGGAATGCTATTCCAGTGGGATCTCCCGACGTTTATCAAGCACCGCGAGGCAAACTTCAGCCTCGGACGGCTGACATGGGACTGGTCGTCGGATGGGTGTACCCACGTCTTGGACTATCCAGCCGGCTTCCCATTAAAGCTGGCGTGCCAGCGTCACGACTTTGGATACCGGAACTACCAGGTCCAATTCCATTTTACCCCGCGTGCTAGATGGAAGATCGACGAGAATTTTCTCAAGGAGTATGTTTTGATCGACCGCAATCAGCTCTTCTAATGGCATCAAGCGAGGCTAACATATGACGTGTTCTAGCATGAAATTCCAGTGCATAGGGCACAACATCTTCAACGCCTGCCACTTCATGGCACATCTTTATCATTGGGGAGTCCGACACTTCTATAAAGGCCATGAGCAATACCGTGAGAGTGAGCCGTCTCACAAGATGATGGACACGATGGACGCTTCTGAATCGATGGACGTGTTTGATGGGATGGACGCCGATGAAGCGAGGGACGCTCTCAATCCATATCTTTCTGAAGAGAAGACCAAAGAGTACTACGATCGTGCCCTAGCGCGTTACAACAAGTGCGTTGAGGAAGCCATGGCACAAGGCATTGACCTTCAGAAATACTGGGCCGCTTTGTAGAGGTTGTCATGGATCAAGACAAGGTACTTTGGGGCTTTGCAAAGCGCAGATGGATTCGCATACTTGGGTAATCTTTTGGCTTTCAAATCAATAGATCTCACGGTGGAAGATCAGGTTTCCATGTATAGTGTTGAAGCATATCGCTTCCATCAGCGTTATCGAAGGCTTATTAAGGGTATCCAATCCACTCCAGTCATGTATACAAACTCGTGAACCTTACGTTCACTCCTTTCTTCTTTCTCTTCCTTACACTCAATCAAGGATCTTTGCCATCAGTGTCTTCGTTCCATTCTTCCACTTCAACATATAGTCCAAAGAGCGACTGGACAGATGGTAAAAAGAACAGCAAGCCAAGCCAATATACAAGTGGTAACTTTAATCATTGGAAAAGGCCGAAGAAAAGAAAGTGGGAGAAGCCCAGTAGTCTGGCATCAATACAAGAGACTGGTAATGCTGTATTGTGCCCGCAATGGACAGAGGGCACTTTCACCTCAGCCGCTACAAATTCCCAATAGTCCACAATGTCTGTCCATTGCCGCCCGTAACGGTCACCCACGGCGCCTCCCTCAAGAACGTCAACAGCTGCCCACTGCCATCTGTTCCCGACGCCCAAAGCGGTCCGTTCCCATCATACATGACAAAGTTTCCGTCAATCCCAAAGGCAAGCAAACACTGCGATCCATCCGGCCCACAAGCCGACGAGAACCGACTGCTCGCCCACTTGACCGTCCACACGCCTCCCGTCGTGTCAATCCCAACCACGTTCCCGTCACCCTGCACCTGCACATGAAAGTCCCTCAGCGAAACCACCCTTGAAGTCGACGCATCAACAGACAGCGTGTTTGGCAAAAAGGATTCCGTGTCCGGCAGCGGCGGCGCCGGATTCGTTAGGCAAAGCCAATTCGACGCATTTGTCGACAGTGCAGTAAACTGCGCCTGTATAACATTTGGGCCCGACGACCCCGTCACGCCAGCCGGGTAATACACCAACTGCTTCGAATCCGCAAAAGCAGCTTGCTGCACCGCTCCACACCCTGACGCCGAGGCGAAAGACGATGAAGGGGTTGTCACCCCGCTGACCGAATTACCCGTCACCGTGAGACCACCTAGCCAGCCGTTCATGACGATGGAGAAGCCGACGTTGCCGGTAAACACATTGTTGGTGACGGTGACCTGTCCGAAATTGGTTTCCGGGTGCGGGTTGCTCCAGACTTGGGAGCCCATGCCGATTCCCAAGTTGATGAAGCTACCTGGCCCGCCGGTGATGGTGTTGGCGGAGACGACGACGCCCGAGTAGTTGCCTGACCAGGTGGGGTCGACCATGTTGATACCGCCGAATTGCAGGCCGGAGGAGGAGGAGGAGATGATGGTGTTGCGGAGGAATTGGGAGCCGGGGGAGCCGAAGATTACGATGCCGCCGTCTGTGGCACCTGTGATCTACTCATTGTTTTATTTTGGCTTTGTCAGTTCATGACAACTTCCTTGTATAAGGTCAACCTAGGTACCTAGGCTAGGTCAGGGGTACAGATTCTTAGGTAGGTGGTCGTAAGGTAGGTAGGTAGGTAGGTAGGTAAGGAACTCACAGTATTATCAGTCACCATCGTATCCATGCACTCAATACTCAACCCATCCGCCCACAGGCCATTTCCCGTCGCCGAATCCGTCCCTTCGTGTCCGCACGGCCCAACCTCGTTGAAAGTGACCGTCGCCTGCCGGCAAGGATTGTCCTCCTGCCCACTCCCGATGAAGTGCACGCAGCTCCAGCTGCGCGTGTTCTTGACCACCGTGTGACTGACCGTCTGGCCCTCGGTACCGCCACCCATTTCCAGGAGGGCATCACCCCCCAAGTAGCCGGCATTGGGCCGGTTGCCGTCTACCTGGATGTTGAGCACCTTGACGTTGTTTTGCCAGTTACCGCGGATGGCTGAAGTGACGGTGCTGCCTGGCTGAATGAGGATGGTGGCCCGGGTGGAATCGGTTGGGTAACCCTGGGTGGATAGTTCCTGTCCCGGAGCAGTGAAGACGATGGGGGCGGTGATGGGAATGGTTACTCCCGGGCAGAGTGAGACGATGGTGTTGGCACCACCGGAGGAGAACAGGGCGTTGATGGTCGACTGTGTGCCGGTTGAAAGGCAGGAGGATTGACGTGGGGTGATGGTCATGGCATCATCGGTGGTGTTGGTGGCTTGGGAAGAGCCGCCATGAGCAGCTTCGGGACTGGGTATGGCGTGGGCGAGAGACAGTAAGTGAAAGGCCAGTGGCAGTGCCAAGGCATGGAAAAGAATCTTCATCTTCTGAATCAACTGATGCTAGGCTGCAAACTGCATTCGGTCCTTGATGTCAAACGGCTCTCAAATTATTACCATGAGGTTAGCCTCTTATACATGGCCGTTGAGGTCTGATGAGTAAGCTTAAAAAATCGCGGTGAAGCCGGCACTCCAGTGAGATCTTGGGGTCAATATTGGGCTGAGTAATCTCAACGCCAACATTGAACACTATCGACAGCGATGTTACGCAAGCTCGTGTTGACAACCAGGTAAGGTAAGGGGTAGAATCAATCACCATCACCATTGCTATGGGGCTGGCTACAAACAGTAAGCAACAACACCATCACCCCAGCAAAGTTGGTGCCTGGACCGATCTTGCTTCCCCGAATGAGTATCCACACGGATCATTTCTACATTGGGAACCCCATGGCACCGTATGCGAACATGGAAACAAACAGCCACCCAAAATGCTACGCCAACGGATTCTCAACCGAGAGCTCAACTTGTGTTTTTTCTATCTTCTGTTCCAGCGTCGCAGCAGCGCAGGATATCGGGCGACTATAGATCACAAACTAGTGTCTAGTTACGGAATGATCACTGTGAGGTTGTACGTCTGGCCTGGCTCGATGTCCTTGACGTGAGGCGCAGGCAGGACCTTGTCGCCATTCCTGACAGTGACCTCCTTGACATTGCCACGACGAATGTCGACATTGAAGGTGGCGCCCCGAAACTCGCGAGTGACCTTCATGCTGTTCCAGGAGCTCGGTAACTGTGGCCGGATGAGTAGACCTTCGCCATCGCCGCGCAAGCCACAGAGCCCTTCGATGATGCAGCGGTAAACCCAAGAAATGGTACCGGTGTTAAACAACTGACTGGATCGACCAGCGGTGCGGGGATACTCCTTCCAGGCGCCTCGGTAGTAGTTGGGAATATAGATGGGCAGCTGGCCTCGTTGGATATAGTCGGCGTCAGTAGGACCGGGGAGCATCTGCCGTAAAAGGGTGAATGCTCGGTCTTGTTGTGCTCCAAGCTCGTACAGGCTATGGATGAAGAAGATTCCAGCGTGGTTGTACACAGCGGCGTTCTCGGCCGAGCCAATGGCCTTTTGCGTTACGCGACCGACATCCTCGCGCATCTTGGTGTAAGGGGGACCGAACATCTGGATACCATATGGTGTGTTGAGATGCGAGTCAATTTGGGGCAACATCTTGTCAATCTGTTCAGGGCTGGCAGCACCGCTGAGGATGGACCAGGACTGGGGGTTCAACCAGATGCGGCCTTCCTTGTCCTCCTTGATGCCAAAGACAACATTGTCGTCAGTGATGCCGCGAGCAAACCATTCGCCGTCCCAAAGATGCTTGTTTGCAGCAGCGTTGCATGCGTCAGCACCCTCACGGAAGCGCTTGGCGAGATCGGTCTCGCCTTCATGATCGCAAACCTTGGCCCAAATGTTGAGGGAAAAGGCCGTGGCCAGAGTGAGCCAGCCAGAAACACCCTTGCCCTTGTAGCCCACCATGTTCATGGGATCACACCAGTCACCCTGGGCAATGTAACTCAGACCACGATGGTCACGAGACTTGAGCAGCCAGTCCATAGCACGGCAGAAGCGCTCGAAGACGGTGAGCTTGTCGCCGTTGGCACTCGGCACTTTCTCCTTTAGCAAGCTGTAATCACCGGTCTCGTTGAGGTATGCCTCCAGTGTAACTGGCAACCACACACAGTGATCAGTGTGAGGTACCTGGTTGATGTATTTGAGCTCGGCACCCACAACCAAAAGGATGCCGTCGGGCATGGCGCCGGTAGCTTCTTGCTGGGCAATGGCTGTGAGAAAAGCCCTGCGGGATACTTCGGGTTTGATGTAGTTCATGCCCATGTTGTCCTGTAGGTAGTTGCGTGTTTGTGGATCAGTGGTCAAGCGGTTGACATCGCCGTGGTAGTAGACCTGTCGGGGCAGCCAGTTGTTGATGAAGTTGTCGAGATCCTTATCTGGGGTTTCCACGTGGAGACATCCGCGCCCACGGGCCATGTAAGCGGCGTAGTCAGCTGCAGTCTGTTCGAAACCTTCCTTGCTTAGGTACTTGGACCGCAAGGCTCCGATCTCAGCTTCATCATAGGCGGGGCCAAAGAGGAACCGGTACTCTTGTTGCTCGCCCGTGCCAAGAGCAATTTTGTATTGCACAGCTGCCGTGGGAGTTTCGTACCGCGCATCACTGCCGCTGAGATTCCTGTCTTGTAGGGCACTGGGGTTGTGAAGACCACCCTCACCTTCAAAGGCTTGCTGACTGGCTTCCCAGGAGTCAGGAGGGATCTCACAAAGGAAGTAGGTCTTGTCCTTGAGATACTTGTTCTTGAAGTAGTCGGCGGCCTTCTGGTAAGGGGTGACACAGCTGGCAACAATTCCGTTGAGGTCATGATTCCACTCGGCCGACTGGTTCATCCACGACATGTATCCAATGGGGAAGTAGGGGGTCACACTGAGTTTCCGAGGACGGCTTGAAAGGTTTTTGACTTTGATGGTCCAGAGTTCGGCAACATGGTGGGTGGGGAGGCCCATGGTCATCTCCACGCGAACTCCCATCGACTCGATGACCCAGAAGACGTCAGTCTTGCCGGCGGAGAAGACGAAGCGGTCGTGTGGGGCGCGGACGGGTTCGTAGGGAGCAGAGAAAAGCTGGCCGGTCTCCTCATCCTTGATGTATACAAAGCGGCCGGGATGGTGGGCGTAGTAGTTCGGCTCCGGTTGCATGAAGGTCTTGGCCTCGATATTGGGCGCATAGGCGTACTTTGCAGGCTCGGGCTGCATGAACTGGGCAGTCGCAAAACCACGGCAGGTGATCTGAATCATCATCTTCTGGTTCCATAGGAAGCCAGCGGCCTTGGGCATGGCTGTGGGGTTGGTGATTTCATAGCGCTCGCCGTTGTGGGTCGGGCGGACCAAAGTTGCTATTCTCCTGGTCATCTTGGTTGTGCGTGAAGTTTGGAGAGGGAGAGAAAGGAGACGTGGCTGAGGAATCGACGATGGACAGGAGAGGATAGCAACAAGAGGGGATACAGCTTCCAAATCTTGAGGTGGCCTTTGGCGGCTTTTGTGACTTTTGGAGCCAAGGAGGATGGAGTGTCGTCAAGGGTTCAACAACAGAACCTCGGGGTGTGGCATCTAGCCTGCTACCCCAGGCCACTCAAGCAGCTAGCATGGTCAACAGCGAGGGGGAATACATAGCCACTAACCGTTGAGAATTGCCCTCGAGCTTCGATGACCACGGAAACAGTATCCGAGCCCAGCCCCGACACCTAAAAAATATCCCGGATTCGCCAGACCTGGATATCAAATCCGAGCACTTTCCTTTTGGCTGTCAGCTGACCAATTCCATCCTCTTGACTCCGAACAACATTTCAAGACAGGCGTATTTGGCAAAAAGCAATCAGGCCTCCTGACGTGATCTTAGAGGGGAGTCATCCGGGAGAATAGACGGATTGCATAAACGAGTTCACCGCCCTGTGTTGACACTTTCCAGACTCCCACTTGGGCGGGATGTGTGTAGCATTGCGTGGTACCTCGATCATGGTTTGGGCCGCTTGGCCTCGATGCCGAGAAGTTGAATTTGCTGCCTCCACAGTGCCTCCAACGTTGTTTGCTGTTGCTGTGCCTCAATGAGCCGTCCACAACAATAAAGACAGAATAAGAAATGCGGATGCCCCTAACACAGGCATGGTGGTTTTTGGCATCGAGGGCGGGGATGTCTGCTGTCTGTAAATCAACAGCTCAAGTAAGTAGCCTCGAATTCGTTGATGTCTCGCTCCTGGCATAATGGTGGATGTGGTTCGGGATTGGTGACGACGCCTGAGACTAGACGTTCGTGATGTTCGAAGGAAAACGATGCTGTCGAATATTTTGCGGTGCAGTTTGTTTTGGTTCACAAGGGCAGGTGTGCCCCCCCCCCCCCCCGGCGCAGTGCAGCGGTTCATGGCCTGAGTGTGGGTGGGTGGGTCCTTCCCCGGTTCAGATCTTGGCCCCTGTCTTACTCCACTTCCACAAGGCCCAACCCCCCGCGTTCGGCAACTTCGCTTCGTTTTTGTGAGGGGAAGAGAACCTCCCACAAGTTTGTGAACCGAGGACCGCAATATTCCTCCGTGTTGAGGTTATCCGAAGGTTCATGGAGGTACGAATAAAGAGAAGACGTATTGGCGTTTGGACACAAAACGAATTCCCTTTCTACATATGAACCATTGGGCGTTGCAGCTGAGAGCGACTGAGAAAGAGATGCACCCGTCCACAACTTCCTAACGTCATTCCCGTTGTTGCCGTTTTTATACATCATATGATTTGAAGAGATTGCCCCTGCAGGCTTGGCCAGCCACCGTTTCCTTGGGAGATATGGTACAGTTGTGCTTCAGCCCAATCGTGGCAGGCGCGATGGAAGCTTGGCCGAACATTCTGTGTCAGCCAAATCTGTGAGACAGTCTGGAGGGACCTAAGCTCGACAGGACAACGGGCATGCTCTGTTCTCAGCAGCGCCTGAATCTACTCTCGATCGCCATGTGACGATCATAGGTAACCTCTCAAATATTTATCTTCGAAAAGTTGATCCGTTATCTCGACCATCACCATCTCAAATCACCCTTCAAAGGTCTTCCCATGATCTCGAGATTCATCGTCTACTCCTTGTGTCGACAGTGACATCACGGAACCATAATCCTGACCGCTCATCAAAGAGGTTGCAAATGTACACTGCAATCCAGGCCTGCATTTGCGGGGCTGCGGCAGTTCGAGAGTCCGTGGACATCCATGTAAGCTTCCATCAGTCGCAGTCCTTTTCCATTGCGGGAAGCCCAAAATCAGCGGCATCGGACACCCATCAACCTATTCAGACCACTTTCGGGCTTCCAAACGTCCATCGCCATGCCTCCAACAATCTGACTGGCCCAGTTCTGTCACATTCAGGATGTCTTGTTTATGCCCATGGGCTATTCCAAGGCGTCTGGGTTATATGCCCAACCATCGGTTCGATCAACATCCTGACATCCAAACAGCCTGTTCACGATTTCGACTTGTCACTCGTCTTACGGAATTCCGGCCTCTAGATACAGTTGATGTTGGGAAGATTATAGGACAAGTTGTGTTGACGTTGTCCCTGTCAATGGAGCTCTGGAGTTGATCGGGGTTAGACCGGTCCACAAGGCGTCGATCCCTCTCATCTCCGCATAGGGTCCCACCTGGCGTCGGATCTCGGGCCGGGTGGGTCTTGTTCCCCGTCACTTCGGGAGTCAACTCCGGGTGGGTCCCCGGCAGAATGTGTTGCTTGCCGTCTTTGCTCCATCTGCAACGGCCGGGGTAACGGGAATGCAATGAACGTCGTTCCCGACGTCTGCCACTGTCCGCCATGCCCGCGCTCCCGGCACGTATCTTTTATCTGTACGTACAATCCTTCAGCCTCCTTTCGGGCTGGATGGTTCTGCTTCTGATGACTAACTTCAACATCCCCTCAATTTCCAGCGAACGCTAGTGGCTTGAATGAGCAAAAAAATATCCGGATCAGAAACACACCGAACCCGCCAGGCGCCAGCTGAAGCCATCGCCAACTGTCGTGATTGCCCAACCTCACTTGCCTAGGGTCCGTGAACGCCACGAACGTCGTGTGCGACCTCTCCCACCAATTACCACGACAGCCGACAAGATCCGCTATCCTGCCGCCGAATGTCAGTCTCCCGCCCGCCCGGTCAATGGAACTGTTTCATAAATGGTGGATGCGCCACACAGTCCCATCGTGGTGATCCTTGGGTTGATGTGTCATCCGGGACCCGTAACCGGACGCAATGACCCCCAGACGGGACCGATGCGAGACAAACATCTGCCCAACTGCGACTACATTCAGTCTCCTACTCCTCTACCGAACAAACCACGTGAGTTCCCCGCCTGAATTGCATCAGAACCTTTAGGCAGATATGCATTTTTGTGCAACTTAGCACCCAGGGAGACCCGATCCAAGATGATGCTAGTCTTTTGGTCTGGATCAGTCTGTGACCAGAAACATGCATGGACTCCAGATGGACGTCTCATCATCCAGTACAAACGATCATCTTGACAGCAGCCACTCACCATGCCGGCGAGCAGGGTATGAAGCGTGATTCACAAGTACCCAATGCGCCCCAATATCACATGAGAAACTCTATCACTAGTGTAAAGATGCGCAGGGTCAGTTACACGATCAAGTTTCAGAAACCGATCCAGAACATTCCTAGAGGTACCTTGCATTTCTGCCCTTCACAGCGTGCAGGTACATATGTCATCGCCTCTCTTCCGTCCTCACTTGCACCACCCCGATCTGCGCTGAAGACGTCGGGACCCTTGCCGCAGCTGGGAAACGAGGAGAATCCTGTAAAAATGGTGCTAAAATAATGAGCATGAGGTCGTTATGATATGAGAAAAAGACAAAGTACACTCACCTGCCCTGCCTTTGCTGGGTGCTGATTGCTATCATGGTACGTCCCCTTTTCCGGAATCAGCTGCTGTAACCCATAACATAACTGATCTAGAGAATCTGTTACTTGGGCGGCTAGTCTAGGTAATTAGGGAACCGCCGGATCGAACCCCTCCCCCCCCCCTCCCACCTTTTTTTTTTTTTTTTTCCTATCTGAGCAGGGTGTGCGTAATGACTTATCCTTCTTTGGTCTAAAACTAGCTACTCCTACAGCTGATGCCATGTTAATAGCCTCGAGACGCTGCAACGAGGACCCAAGCTGGCCCAAAGATTCGCCAATTCTTTTAAGCTTTATGGGTCCCTGCAGTGGCTGTGATGCTTATTGCTTGTTGGACATTGCCAGCGCGGTCCTGCAATTCCTTAGGCGGAACCGGACGATGATGCATAGCGGCCGTGCTCCGCAACGGACGGTCCACTTCAAAGTAGCTTCTCACATTATGGAAATGGGCAGATCCGGAATTTTCTACCAGCGCTTGCTGTTCATTCAAATGACTTCTTTCCCATTCAAACCAGCTCTTGCAGGGTATCATAGAATTAGACCTTGTTCGCCGGCGCTAAAAGCAAAGAACCTCAAAGAATAGCATAGGATGTACACGTTGTCCGTCATTCTTGACCGTCCATCAAGTCATGGCAACGATCCATACCCCAACAGCAATTAAACACGTAGGCGACTATCTTTCGATTTCCCCTTCTCATACAGGCGAAACCCTCTCCATCCTCGCCCCATTGCCCGTCAGATCCTCCATACTAGTCGTATCAATCTCCATTTCCTGCGCCTTCGCTCTCGCCATCGTTGCCGCCCAACTACTACTTCCCGCTGCACCTCCACCTCCCGACCTCCTGCGATTGGAATCCCCTCGTCTAGCTGACATCCTGGTGCTTTCCAGAATGATTCCATCATCATCATCATCTCTCTTCTTATTACCCCGACTACCCCCCACACAGCAGCCCATGCACCTGTACTTCACCACGTCAAACACCTCGGCCACCTCGGCGCCCAACTCCTTGCACGCCGCCCACGACGTGACCACGTAGATGATGGCGTTCCAAAACCCCTGCAGCGGCAAAACAAAGGCACTGGCGAAAAAGAGAGGCTTGGAAACTTCTCCGTCGTTGATCATGGTGTACACACGGTTGCCCGAGGACGGGATCCAGGTGATGAGCAAGACGGCAAAGAAGAGGATGGCGCACTTGGTGTAGGACCACACGGCATTGTGGGCTTCGTGAACAAGGCGGCGCTGGGCTCGGGCTTGCATGTTGGCTGCCGTTCCCGAGCCGTTGCCGGCTGAGATGTGAACGATGGTTCGCTCGTTGTTGTTGTTGTCGTCGTTGTCGATTGTTGATGTTGTGGTTGTTATTGTGCCGGTTATACCGCCGCTGTGGGGACGATTGGTGGTGATGTCGGTCTGGGGTTGGGAGCTGCGCTTGTTTGATGAGTGGTTATGGTTGTCGGAGGAAATGGTGACGGTTACGGAGCACGAAGCGGGGACCTTGGCGTCGTCGGCTAGGGGAATCGGGGTGTGTGGGAATATTACGTCTCTGTTGGCAGCGTAGCCGTTGCTGGTCGACGGAGGGGAGATGATCTCTGTGGTTTGGGTGACTTTGGTGGTCTTGTAGTTGTAGGCTGGAGCAAACATGTCGACGAGGGTACCGCCGTTGGAGCTGGAGCCGAGCTTGCTCATACTACGATGCTTCTTGTATATGTCACGGCCGGCACGGATGTAGATGGTGGTTGCTACCGTGATACAGAGCCTATGGAAGGGCATGTTAGTAGCTTTCCCTAATGCTAGGGTTTGATTTTGGATGGTGAAAAGGGGACTCAACGTACCAGACGGGCACATAAAACGTGGCGATACGGTAGACTTCCCACTTTTTGCTCAGCCAGCACCAGAGGATTGCGTTGCCGTATGGCCTCTCGCCGTGTTGCCTGATAAAGATGAAGGTGAAACCGGAAATGAACGGGACGCCATAGCAGAAGAGGAAGTACGGAATCTCCATCTTCCTGAGAGCTCTTCCATCGAACTGGTGGTAGAAGGTGAGATACACGTTGATGGCCATTGCCAGAGCCCAGAAAGCATCGCCTTGCATGAAGCTGTGGTTGTAGCAAATGGAGTTAGCGATTTTTTCTCTCTTCAGTTGAAGACACAGGAAAGGGTGATCGAAGAGCAGATAACATCTTTCTTCACCTTCCCCTAGATTATCTCTTAAGCCCATGGACCAAATACTCACACCTGAACCAAAAACCCTTGAAATTGACATCCAAACGAGTTGATATCATCCGTAAATGCCGTAGTCATCAGTGTAGCCACGTTGGTGAGGATGTTTCCGAAAGTAGCAAAGAAAACCATGCGGTTGATAGCACGCTGACGGAAAGCATCCGAAACAGAGAAGCTGGTGATGACGAAGAGACCACCTAGAAGCGACAGGGCGGAGCAGACGCGCTCGATGACGACGATCGACTCCGTATCTTCCGGGGTGATGATCATGGTGACGGTGTCTGTCGATGGCTGTGAAGCGATGTTTCCCGGTCTGTTGTCGAACTGTTCTTCAGTTCGATAAAGTACATCAATGGCCAGTGATAGATCGGGTCGAGATTGCGATCGGTATCAGGTACCCCGGGAAGGTTGACCTGTCGAACGACCAGAGGCCCGCATGCAAAAATCCGTCCAAATCCTGTCGTCAATGGTGGACCTGAGACGTGGTTGACTGCAGGTACATCAACCACAAGTGAATGGAGGTTGGCCGCCTTTGAACTGGAATCTGGGGAAGTGGAGACCCGGATGGCCCGTGGAGCCGAAGTGGCGGGATGAAGCTTGCTTGCTCTCTCAGGTCTCCGCGTGAATGCTAGGTTATCGTCCGCAGGGGGCTGAAAGATGGGAAAGAGCAAGAACCGAATGGTTGTTCTTCTCAAAAAGCATGGCAACTGAGTGACCCTCTCCTCGAATTCACGATTGACCTAGTAGTCGGGCTGTTTTGGATGTGTCCAATCACGACGTAACCCGGCATTGGCGGCCGTTCAAAAGAAAGAGGGAAGAAAAGGGATGCAGGAAAGCCAGATTTCGGAAAGGACTGCAAAAGCACTCAAAGTATGAGGAGACTGTCGGTTTTAGAAGAAAACGAACGCAGGCACTGTCCGGGATGCTGCAGTGGAACGCTGAAGGTACAGTAGCAGTGTCGGGCGTAGCATCAAAGTAATTTCGTTACAGAGCGAGACGTTCCTGAGTTCGGTTTGGTATGTCAAAGCGCAATTGCTTGGCAGCCATGTGGGGACGTGGAGAGCCATGCCATGCCTTATTCAAGATGGACAAATCCCTTGTTCCCTGTCGAGGGCCTTGGTCCACCACATCCTTCGAAGGTTCCCTCTTGAAGCTAAAACCCGAGCCAAGGCAGAGTACATGGCGATGCAAAGTCGCCGATCTGACCACTCAACTGCCCAGCTTCTGGAACGCCACTCAACCGCTTTGGCTAGACGGTTCGCACGTTTCGAATGAGACACAGGGACTTGGGAATGCCACTGGTTGGAGTGCAGTCGATAGCATTTATCAGGATGATGCGAAGTTGGCTGGTGTTCAGTTGTATATTACCAACTTCTCGACTACATAGGGGATGCGGAGCGGAGATGGCCTCCAGACACGTATCGCGGACCAAGACCCCTGAGAAGGCTCGGGGAAGAAGAAAAGGGTGAGTGAGGGGTTCGATGCAGTATACTAGTCTATGGTTAAAGAAGTTCCTGTCATTGATCTGCCGTCCTCATTTCTTTCCTCGGTCTTGGGTTGAAGAATGGAAACACAATGAGTGATCGATCGTGTTTTGCAGTCGGACATTTTAACCGCCATGAGCCAGAAAGCCCCGTGTCTGTCTTGTCTGCGCTAGCCAAGCCACAGATGACCGGCCCCTGGAACGGGAGAAGGTGCCGTCCTTACCTCAGCATCGGCGTTGAGGGTGGTAGGACAACGACGAAAACTATACATGACGCTGCGCCATGACAAGGCCTTGTTCAAACTGATTAATCCATGCTGTACGATTCGCAAGAGCGCGATCATTGAAAGAGTCTAGAAAAGTCTGGGTTCGACACTACTATTGTATTGTCAGTGTCAAGTGAGCCAACATGGAAGAAGGAACAACTTGGTGATCTTGGAACGTTGAAAAACCGCAATCTCTTGTGATTCCTTTCCATTGCCTGGACGGGGGTACACTTGACCCAATCAGTTCCATGCTGACCAAGTGATCGACCACAGCAGAGCCCAGAACAGACACGCTAGAGTTCGCGAGGTTCCAATGCATGGAAAAGACGAGGGTTCCATGCAGAATTTGTAACAACGGCGTCTACCATCGGAGACGGGAGTTGTTGTGCGTTGGGGACAGAGTGAATAACAAGAAA
The DNA here is from genome assembly GCF_000213175.1 of Neurospora tetrasperma FGSC 2508. Classification (NCBI taxonomy): domain Eukaryota; kingdom Fungi; phylum Ascomycota; class Sordariomycetes; order Sordariales; family Sordariaceae; genus Neurospora; species Neurospora tetrasperma. Next base: position 992,488 of record NW_009799103.1, on the reverse strand, counting down.
TGGTTGTTTTTTTTTGGACGATGGAGCCATGGAATGCCCTCGAGCTGCCACAAGGTGGGATCTTGGCCATGTCGATCGTGAGTTTGCTACGGGTGAGAAAATGAAGAAGAAATTTGCATTGTGTGGACAGCAGAAATGAAGAGCAGAGTAGCTGGTTAGTGCGAGAGCCTCCCCCTCCCTCGTTGGGTAGAAGTAGGTAACGGTAACTCGACTCGCCAATCAGATTTCCTGTCTGTTTCCCCAACTCTGAAACCTGACCCCCCCTTTTTCTATTCCAAATTCAACGGCGGGGGTAATATTGCCCGGCGAGCCAATTCGTGATGGGTGGTCAGGGTTAGGGCTGTTGGTGATCCCATCATCTTGCCTGTACTAGTGCATGTAGTTCCGGCAGCTACATAGTACATACACTAGTGCAAGTCAACTCGACTCGACTCAACTCAACTCCTCGAATGAACCCAAACAACAAGCTTCAAACCCCAAGTTGAGGGTTGTCGTTGATTCCTTGGTGTCGGCCTGCGCCGGACCATGTCGGGCTTGGCGGCAATACATCGGATATTCACGGCTCACAATACTGGACAATATCTTGTGCCTCAGTCCAAAAAAAAGAACAAAGATGGATCAAGGCGTAGTCCAACGCTTTTCACATGTGCTATAAAGAGAGGTGTTGTGGTGACTGCTGCTCTTTTCTTGACCTGACGGGAATGACCATCGATCGATCGATCGGCCCGCATTTATGTGGCGCCGGGGTTTATCGTCTCATCCGCCCTGCTTCCGTTCGGGCCGTGCCACTGGCAGATGGGGAAGAAAACGGGCAACCAACGAATTTCCTGTATAACCTTTTTAGGTTCTTGGGCCCTTTGTTTTAGTTTCCATTCCAAAGGGGGTGGAAAGATCCATGTCCAGCGGTCAAGCAAGTTCAAACCTATTGTGCCAATCCCCTCCTCCATCTATCTCATGCCTTTGTTGTTCCACCGCCCCCAGCTCTGACATTCGCGCCTTCTCTTTTACCTCCGCACCCTTCCAGGTACCATCGAGCTCGTTCCTACACGGCCTCGGGCTGTCTTCCAACTCTGCTTTGAAATACGTCGTCATTGCTCCCTTTTCCTGAGTTTCTCCTTCTCCTTCTCCTCCTCCTCCTCCTCCCCCCGGACTAGTGCTGTTAGCAGTGGAAGCCGAAGCTGTCGCCGCCGCCGCCGCTGCTGTCAATTGGCTCTTTCTTCGCCTCCAGAATACCCAGAATGCCAGAGCGGCCATGACGATGCCCAAAGTGGCGGAACTAGCGGCGATACCGGCTATTGCACCGGTGCTTAGGCCCCCTCGGTCCTTTGCGCCTGGACTCTCTGCTGTTCCTGATTCGATCCCTGTGGCTGGGCCGGTGGGGAGGACGGTGCCCGAGCTGGTGGATGTCGCGGTCAGGTTAGGACCATCGGCACTCTCGGTAGCTGTAGGGTTGTTCTGCGGCAAGCCAGTTGTCGATATACCTGTCGCGGAAGTCACTTGTGTCGAGATTGTGGAAGAGGATGCGTTCGAAATATCATCGGCGTCAATGGGTCCGCCGTCAACCCCAAAAGGTGTAGTGATAGGTTTTTGGCGCGCAACGTTTCTAAACTTGAATGGATAACCATATCCAATCAAGGTTTGGTTGCTACTCCTGCCATCCGTTCCATATCCCGCAAAAGCGCACTCAATCGTTTCTGCCAAATCGTACATAGGGAGGGACGGGAGCGGGTAAACCTGTGTTTCGTTGAAAACCCAGTGATTGGTAATCAAGGGCTTATTCACTATGGGCACATACAATTCAAGCGTTAGAGTACTGGGGCCGAGGAGCAGCATCATGGTTTTCCAACAATTCTCAAACAATACCACTTCCTTGTGACTTCTGGAAGGACACGAAGTGGTTGCTTCCCTCCGTTGGCAGACTCATAAAGGTAGATTGGGGCCACTTACCGTTCTGGGCATTGCCTAGTGTATCATATGCCTGTCCCGTCTTCCAACCATCAACACCTCTATCACCGAGGTTCTCGCTTGCGCCGTACTCCATATATCTACCCCAGCGTATTCCGTCGTTGGATCTTGTACAATAGAGATCCACCTCTTTAATCGCAGTATCTTGTTCGATTACCCAGGCCACAATCAAGATGTCTCCTTCCCAATATTCGGCCCTTTCTTTCGTCGCTTCATTTTTGAACTTTGGGAACGTAAGTTCGATCCATTGAGCTCGAACGCCAGTTAAGACGACGGCCAGCCAGAACCACAAAGTGGCCTTTGTCATTGTCGATAGTGGGTGCGATGTCGAATGGAATATGGCGGGGCGACAGAAGATATGAGTTGCCGACGAAGCAAAGCCAGTGAGTGCATCCGAGACGGACTACAAAGCACGCTCGGGCACCAGAAGGAAGAACCACAGATGAACTGAACTTTGAACGGACGAGTACCAAAGGCCCAAGGCTTTTTATAACTGGATCGGTGCCACTAAGGGGGCCTTTACAGGAAGAACCACTCACATCCGCAAAAGCAAACAGTCTCACACTACCCAATCAGCTCGCTGTCCTTGCGGCTTCCTACGTGTACACTAACCTGCGGCATCAAGATCCCACAGTAGACGTGCTGGCAGGCCCATCTAGGTAGGATTGTGATCCATGTTGTAGAGCAGCGCAAAGCGGGGTTCCTCCTTATTTTCTTCTTCCTCTTCCTCCTCTTCAAACCTGAAAATCTCGCCGCCATGGCCATGACTATCGCGGATATCCACTGTATATCATGCGAGGAGTTGCCCCAAGGCAACCAACAAAGTAGCCAGCCGCTCAGCTCATGCACCCATCCAATGTTCCCGACTCTCGACCAAACCATTGAGCCAATCTGAGGGAAGATGAGAGTTCTTGGAGGAAGGCGTGGCAAGAAATTTGAGGTCGCTGTATGGAAAGAGGGGAAGAAGCTCAAGTAAAAGAAAGAAAGGCTCAGGATAAGTGGCGCCATGCAGAATACTGTAACGGTGACTGCTGGATGGGCCGCGTTTGGTACAGTGCGGCAAGAATTTCCAGCAACTCAGCAGGGAGGTGAGAAGGGCAGTCCGAGTACTATTTGCGATGGCTTAAACTCTGAGACACAACAACGAAATGAAGATCACGAGTAGGGATCGGGCCGTTGATGAAAGGGCGGACAAACCACCCCCATGGGAAACTTGTATCTGTAGACTTTCTTAATCATCACGTCCCTATCAAACAAACCTAACCCTCGCACTACCTTGAGCTCCACTACCCCTACAGTAACCCATCCAAACTCGCCTTAATCTGCAACGCCACAACTCTCGAATAATACCTTGCCAACGCCAGATTTCCTCCGTGGAACCAAAACGCCTCATGTCCACTCCTCGTCCATATCCCTCTCATCTCCCCTTCCTCATTCCATCCCCACACATCACCGACCTTGTCCCCTACTTGCTCGTTCCCAAACACCTCCCTGGCCGTTGACCGCATATTACTATACCCCGTAGCGAACACAATCTCATCCGCTTCCAACACCTCCCCATCCTCCATCTTCAAACCCTTCTCCACCACCGCCGCGATGCCCACCCCCGACTTGACGGCAATCTTGCCCTCAACAATCAACTTGGAAGTGCCGACGTCGATGTAATACCCGCCCTGCCGCTGCAGATACTTGGCAAACAGACCCGCGCCATCGACGCCCTTGTCCAGCTTAAACCCAGCTCGATCCAGCCCCGCCAACAACTCGGCGTCGTGCTCAATCGTCAGCTTGGTCAAGTCCTGCTGCAACGTCTTGAGCACCTCGCTCGGGTGCGACCAGAGGAACAGATCGGCGTCTTCCACCGCCGGCCCGCCCTCGCTGTAGAGCGGGCCGATGAGGTACTTGAGCGCCGCAGACGAGGACACGACAAAGGTCGAGGAGCGCTGGACCATGGTCACGTCGTACCCGCGCTCGTAGAAATCCTGGCAAATGTCATGGGACGAGTTGCACGCGCCGACGACGATGGCCTTTTTGGAGCCGCGCTTGGCGAGCGGGGTGGCGGTGGTGAACTGCGAAGAGTGGCAGAGCCGGTCGCCCTTGAAGACGCCGCCGGCAATGCCGGGGATGGTGGTCGGCATGTTGGGCTTTCCTGAGCCGCCGGTGCATTGGATAATGTGTTTGGGGTAGACGGTGAGTTCCATGTGTTCGATCTCTTCTTCCACTTGTGCTGCTGGTGCGCCGGCCGTAGGAGGGTTGGAGGAGGAGGAAGGGCGCGAGGACTTGACAAAGGAGCGGCGAATGACTATCTTCCAGGCCTTGCGGGCGTTGTCATACTCGGAGGAGACAATGGTGGAGCGCAGCCAGACGTTGAGGTCGAGCGCTTTGGCGTACGAGTCGAACCAGTCGGCTAGCTTGTCCTTGGGCGTGAAGATGGGCCAATGGTCGGGGAAGGGGAGGTACGGCAGGTGGTCGTACCAGACTGGGTCGTGCAGGACGAGTTGGTGGTACCGGTTGCGCCAGTTGTCGCCGATGCGCGGGTTGCGGTCGATGATGAGCGAGGAGACGCCGAGCATCTTGAGACGGGCGGCGGCGGTGAGGCCGCCTTGGCCGCAGCCTGTGATGATGGTGGTCAGTGGTTGTTGCTGAGAAGCAGATTAAAGGAGGGTACATACCAAGAATCAACACATCGGGCTCGTTTTTGGTAAAATTGATCTCCTCCTGCCTCTTCTGCGCCCAGTTCATCCGTCCTGGCTGGCCACCATGCTCGACGCCCTTGGGCCTATTGGGTCCCTTGGGTTCTGGGTGACCGCGGTACTCGTCAAGAGTGAGAAAGAAGGTCCAGATCTTCCACTCCTCCGTCTTGTGCTCCTGTACCAACCTCACCACACCGCGCCCCTTGCCATTTTGCGATGTAAACGTGATGAAGAACTGGATGCCCTTGAGCCCGTTGACGGGAGCGAACCCACCGACTTGCGGCTTGCGGAAAGCCTGGGACTCGTCAATCTGGATTTGCAGGGGCACTTTCTTGACTTGGGCTTCGGCTTGCAAGAAGTTGCGGATCTTGTCTTTGCCTTTGAGAGTGCGCAGGTCCCACGTTAGGGCTAGGTGGTCTCGCCAGAAGCCGGCCTGGGAGTCGAGGAACAGGTCGGGGACCTTGTCGAAGTGGTTGTTCACCGTGTCGACAACATTGGCGGCGATCTTGGCTACCTGGTCGGATGTGGGCTCAGTCTTGAAGTGCGCTGGCCAGGGGGCGGGTTTGAGGTTGACAGAGCCGGGCTCGATGCGCTGGCTGGAGGCAGTATCGACAAAGTTGATGGCGTCGACGATGGTGCTAGAGCCCCCCATTTTGCGTTGAGGTGATCTTGATTCGTGCGAGTTCTGTATTGTGACTTGATCAAGGGTGATGGTATGTCGCCGATGAGCTTCAAATTATTTCCCTTTCTTGTTTCCTACTTAGGTCCAGCCGGTACTACTTATACGGCTCTCTCTCCCCGCCCCGGGTCTTGTTCCCCATACCTAACCCCCCATACCCGACCCCATCTCCCCCGCTCGTGTCAATCAGGTCCCCCAAATACGCGGATGGATGTGGAGGAAGACTTAGCTGGACGGGAGTGCAGCCACACAAGGGTTCACCACCCCCTCACCTATTCTGCAGTGGTCAGAGGTCCTGGACAGTCTTGGCCCCAATCCCTTAGTGGTAACCCCTCACTTTTGTCTTGTGGTTTCGCGTGAACGGAAATGACTTCAACGGGAAGCTGAACCTGTCAATCCTGACTGAAGGTGGCAATCCTTTGATCCGCGTCGCCTCGGCTTCCTTTGTTTGTATATCCGTCAGGGCCTCCAATACTGTCTGTCTGTTCTTTACCTAGTTTCCTACCCTCACGATGTCTGGACATGGTTTATTGATCTGCTTACCCTTTTTGCTTTTTGCGGGGTAGCGGGATCCGGGGCGCTTATTCCGTCCATAAAGTGGAAACCTGTACTACTACATGTCACGATCGACAGTGGGGGGTCCGTCAAGGTGATTTCTCAGCGTACACTATCTCGTGACCATGATTTTGAAAGGTCTGGCCAGAGATTCTCTATCCTAGACACTTTCTTCTCGAAAGCCAGTAGAGATAGAGCGACCAGGAAGTTCATGATGTCTCATACCGGGTCACGAGAGGTTCCGCCTTGAGCTTGGTGCCGGCCCAAAGCTGCTCTAGGCATGTATGTCTTGGCGGAGTGGGCACCAGCCGACTAACATGACTTCTTAACAGAACAACCGCTAAATAACCAGCGTGTCTGCTAGTGGGATATCTGCCACCAAAGACATGGACTAGCAAAGCCTCGAAACCCGGCGCCGGCATGACTTCATATTACGCCCCGAGTTTATCACACTGAACCACCATTCTTGCTGACAAACAAAAGCCATCTCGTATTTCTATTTGTCCGCGGATTATATCGACAAATGTTGATTAAATCAACACCCATGAACAATCTGAGCTTGATATCCTCCAGCTTCTTCCTTCTTGTACTACTAACCAATTTGTTGCCCTGACCCGGTTATCCTCTTCCGGCGAGTATCCAAAATAACGAACAACCAGAGTTTCAATGCTTCGCCTTGTTGTTTCATCAGTCTTTCCGTCTTCTTCATATCCTTCCCATCACTAAAAACCCGGGCCATCTTCATCTTCATCTTCCAGCTCGTCATCCGCATCATCCGAGAAATCATCAAAGAAGTCATAATCGCTGTCCTGTCCGAGGCTTGCCACACTTTCCACATCGTGTGTATCATCATCATCATTTGCCTCGTCCCGTTCCACACGCTCCCCATCTTCCCCATCCATAACTGCCGCTTCCCTTCCCTCCACTCTCCCCCCCCTGCTCCCTTCCTCTGAGCGCAACCAACGACACCCAAGTTGACCTCGGCGACGTGCCCTCCCCCATAGTCCGCACATTGCTTATCTCCTCACTCTTAACCTCATCCGTCTTCGTCTTCGGATGCGTATCCGTCGAACTGCCCTCCGCCCCCTCACTTCGCTTCCTCGCCTCCTTCTTCCGTGTTAATTCCATCACAAACAGTCGCCCCGCCCACGTGTTTTGGAACGCAACATCATGCTCGTTTGTATAAGCCGCCTGCTGCCGGAACCACTGCATCATCACCTCCGGCTTCTCATGCAGCTTGACCCACTTCCCTCGATACTGGATCGGATTGAACGAGTACACCCGCCCGTACTCGCGCGCAATCTCCACCACCCTCTGTGACCGCTCCATCCGCACCTTCTCGTACGCCCACAGCGCTGTCTCGGCCATCTCGGGGGTGCGGACGTATGTCCTAAACAGATGAGCCAGGACGGCTGCGTCCTCCAGTGCCTGTGCTGCCCCGTTGCCGGCAAAGGGAAGCGCAGCGTGAGCCGCGTCGCCAGCCATGGCCACGCAGCCGCGAGCGTAGTAGGGAGCATGGTCGTGGTCGGCAACGGCCCAGGAAGCCGAGGTGTCGGCGGCAACCATACGGACAATCTTTTGAGCCTCGCGTGTGTAGTCTCCATAGAGGTAGGGTTTGATTACTGGTGTGCCCTGTCCCGGAAGAGAGTTGGAAGGTTGGGTCTGATAGACAGGATGTGCTTGGGGTGAATTCTCGTGACTGGATGGACGTGTGTGGTGAGTGATGAAATCACCGATAGTGGTGTTGTGAAGAGCCGCATACCACACCCACGGCACGATGCCGCTTTCAGATTCAGGGGGGCTGAGAGGGGCAGTTGAAGGGGAGATAGGAGCGGAGACAGGGACGGTGGAGGGGCCGAAAGCGGTGTTTAGTCGAGCAGCGCCGCGAACCGCTACTCCGGCACTGAGCATTTGGCCCTTCTTCATGGGGATGATGTTGATGTGGCCGTTGGGGCCGAGAAGGATGGGTACAGTTCGGGTCAACTTCGCGTCAACTCCCCATTGCTCGATAGCCACCTCTGTCGGGATGAGAGTGCGATAGATCTGCCATCCATTGTGGTTCTTGGGCTTCGTCGCTGGATGATCTTCGCCCAGGATATAAGACCGCACACTCGAGTGTATTCCGTCACAGCCGATGAGGACGTCGGCATGCGCGCGGGTGCCATCCGCAAATTCAATGTGGATGGGGTGGTCATACTCGGCAGAATCCTCAGAATAGGGGGCGACCGAGTCTGTACTAGATCTTTCGGTTCCGGGGTGAGTTTCCCAGACCCTCACAACTTGCTTGCCGAAGCTGATGTTTTCCCTGGGCACCTGCTCAAGGAATCCATCTAAAAGGTCAGCGCGGCTGACGGACTTGCGTCCCCTGGCACGACCGAGCTCGCCAACCTTGAGGCCTTTGTGTCTCCCCGCTGCTAGGATGACTTCGGTTGCCATTTCCTGATCCTCCTGGCCGATTTTGACGGCTTTCTTCTGATAGGCCTTGACAAGCTCCGGATCAATGAGATACATCGCGGCAATGGCGTTCTTGTGGAGGGACAGACCAGCCCCCACGTCACGGTAAATAGCCATTTTCTCGTAAATGTGGAAGTCTATGTGCCTGCATCCTGAGAGGCCGACTGCAAGAGCGAGGCCACAGATGCCGCCGCCGATTATGGCCACTTTAAGTTGCTGTCGTTGACTTTCTGCCAATCTGGTGGTCGAAGAGCACACCGGGCCGGGTTGAGATGCGAGAGCGTCCATGTTGAATGATGTTGCCGGTTTCTAATTGGGATACAGTAGGTGAAAGACGATGAGGAATCGAGTGTAGGGACCGTCTATGGTCCAAGACACGGAAAAGTGTATGAACCTCGAAAGTCGAGATAAATGAGCTGGAATGGCAGGTTGAATAGTAAGCTCATCTGAAGGCCAAGGTTCAAAATGGTAGGGTACTCTGGGCAGTCCCAGTGGGACGGAAGTTGGTGATGACTCTGTTGATACGGTTGACTTTGCGATGTGTGATGAGCAATATTCTCTGCAGTCAGAATATCTCTCAGAAATGGTCGACTGATGCTTCACTTTATACCTCACATCCACCACGTCGGAAAGAGACTTTGACCGGCCGCCGGCGGAACCTTTGCGCCATACATCATCACGCTTCTGGTCACCCATGGGATATCGGCCTAAGTCCTGCCAGTTTTTGTGGCAGTGGTCGCAGCTTGATTCTCATGTCGGCTCGGGAGAGTTCGGACAGTAGGTTGATTGTAAATCCAAGTCGCGCAGAATCTCGGTTGGATTCAACTGGAGGGGATTCGTCGAAACCAGCGCAACCACATGAAATAACGCATGGTCGATGTCTGAAGTTTGGGAATCCGACTTTGAAAGGCTGTGTAGCCTGCGCACTTCCACGTTGTGTGTGTCCAACTCAAGGTAAAAACTGGAAGGTCTGTCGCTTGCAGCCTCCAATGGGAACCGCAAGGTTCGTGCTTTCTCGCTCTCGTTGATGTGAGCGGCACGGTTGCTTCGAAACTTGACAAGAGGTACTGTAGGTTTTGAGGCAGCGCATCGATTTTGCGTAATACTGCTGATTCATGTCGGGAAGTGTGATGTATACTGCAGCTTGGTTTCTGACAAAGGTAAGAGCAATCAAGTCGAATCGATACTGGCCAAACTAACTTTTCCAAGTGCGAGAACCTCAACCTCATCCGCAGCAGAAGAGCACATAGTCGGATACCCTCCTGACCCCAGTTCCTGAATATCCAGGCATGGCTGCATCTCGCAGATAGAACCACAACTCTGAAGGCGCAGATCAAAGCGAAGTTCCTCGGAATGGCAGAATGGGGAATGATTTCGTAACCCGTTCTTCGGTTTGGCGATTTCGGAGATCATGTGATGATGTCAAGCGCTTTTGCTTTCAGCGCTTGCTTCCTGCTTGATTCAGCACTAGGTAATACATACTACGCAGTTCCAAGGTCCTGGCCCAATCGCGTTAACGTCGACCTTGAATTCTGGCTGAGACACCCAACCGCCAATGTGCTAATCCTGTAAAGGAACAAAATGTGGGGAGGCTGTGGGCTTGATTTGTGCGAGTTGTCACTCTTGGTGAACCAGATCTACCACGATGACTTGGGCCGTTGATTTTACAACTTCTACTTCCAGGGAAATCTGGCATAATCTCTGAGCATACTGCAACATTTACACACGCCAGAAAGTGTATACAAGATGGTGAATTGAATGTCTCAAAAGTCAGGTCGATGAAAGGGCAAGACATCAGAAGAATCGAATCTACTGGCTTCGGGGTGGCAACACGTCTCCCCCACGCCTTTTCGAGGGCATAAAATGCATATATTCGGGCAGCATACTTACAGACCATGCCTGATTTCTCTGGCAATTGGAAATCAACGGCCCGAGTCTTTCCGGTAGTTCACAACTTTGGGACTCTCCTTTCGGTTCGAGAACCGCGATTTGTTGTGTCTCGGAACCTGCCAAGCCGGCGAGGGAATGGGCAAAAAGACTTCTTCATTCTTGATCACGGGTGCCATCGCGAACCACCTAAATCATCGTGCGCGTTCCTGGTGAGTGTTTCTGTGTAAACAAAATTGTTTGTTCGGGAGTTGAGACAAACTCCATGTTTTGACGGAAATGAGCTTTGCGATTTGCCTGGCTTTGCTCCGTGGTCAAGGGAATGGTATCTTGCTAACCATTCGCGATGCCAGCAAAACCGTCATTCCGAAGCCCAATCATCTGGGAAGTCTGTTAACAGAATCCTTCAAGCCACCATACCTTTTCAACTGATTGGTGCGTGTCGTGTTTGGGAAGGATTCACGTCGTCGATAAGGCGTGAAACCCCCCCCTCTTCTCGTTCAATGCCTCCATCATCAACCCTACAGGAAGCATTAGTAGCAATAGCCGACCTACTGCTACCATGAGGTCCACGATTTTCCGTGCGGCCGCTGCCTTGATGGCCATCCTTACACCCACCATTGTCACAGCTGCCAACCCTCTTCAGGTCCGCGCCCATATCAATGAGCATACTCTATCCCCTCGGGGCACGTTTGCCTATGGCCAGGGAAACACGACAGACATCATCATCCGCACCGAAGTCCCGCGCCTCATCATATATTTTCAGACCACACACGACGAGTCGGGCAAGCCCATCTCCATGCTTCCACTCGTCACTGAAAAGAACATTGCTCTCACGCATCTCATCGTTTGCTCCCTGCACATCCAGAAAGACGGGAACATCACCCTTAATGACCACCAGCCAACCCACCCGCGTTACGGCACCCTCTGGCAAGAGACCCAAATCCTTGGCTATGCCGGCGTCAAAATCATGGGCATGATCGGCGGAGCCGCTGCTGGATCTTTCACCCCAGACACGCTCGACTCAGCCAACGAGACCGTCTTCAACCGATACTACGGCCAGCTTCACGAGACCATCAAGCGCTACGGCCTCCAAGGACTCGACATTGACGTTGAGCAGCTCATGAGCCAGGGTGGCATCGAGCGGCTCATCCTTCGGCTCCGCGTCGACTTCGGGAAGGACTTTATCATCACCCTCGCCCCCGTTGCCAGCGCGCTGACCATGGGCGGCTGGAACCTCAGCGGGTTCGATTACCGCAAGTTGATGCTGGCACCGAGCGGCGCCGGCAAGGAAGTAGCCTTCTATAACTGCCAGTTTTACTCTGGGTTTGGCGATGCGGGGAACCCGAACCAGTTCCACCAGATCATCACCGACAACGCACAACGAGACATGCGCGGGGCGCTGTCGCCTACCAAGATAGTCATCGGGCAGCTGACGAACCCGAATAACGGCGGAGGGTTCGTGACTGCCGGCACGCTGGCGAACTCAATCAAGACTTTGAGGGACGCGTATGGGCAAATTGGGGGGGTCGCGGGGTGGGAGTATTTCAATGGTCAACCGGGAGGGGTGGAGGAGCCGTGGAAGTGGGCGCAGACGATGACGGCGATTTTGAGGCCAAACCAGGTGCCCAAGCTGAAGTTGACGGTGGAGATGGCGGTCAAGTTGAAAGATGTTTGGAAGGAGAGTGCCGCCGCCGGAATGAGGCAAGTGGTAGGTAACGTGAAGGTGCAACTTGAAGGATTGGAGCCGACGGTGGATTATATGGCCATGGTGAATGCTTAGAACTAGCGAGTGGTGCTATTGGTGTTTTTGTCTGTGTTTGTTAGTATCGATCTAGAGTATAAAGTAAAATAGAGGTCGATGGTGTTGAGAAAAATGCGAATAGGACCCTTGCGATTGTCGTGGTCGGACTCTTGGACCCTGATGATGCCGATGACGTATTCGCCTTTGTGGTCCTGCAGATCCCCCATTTCCGCCGCAACAAACACAACCACCAACAAGTACACTACTTTGCTCATCAACTTCTGAATTCCTCCATTCAACAAACTCCGTCTGTTTTACATCGTCGCAGCATTCTGGAAAAGTTTCAAACATCGAATAGAGATTTCGGTTAGCAGCCTTGAACGTTGACTCACCGTCCAACTCTCCCTCCACACTACAGCCAGGCAGTAGAGGTATCATGGCCTGGGCATCCTCATTTTCCCGCCCGACCAAGTCGGATGCCATCCCGCCCCCATACTACCTCCTCTCACAGTTCCAAAACAATCCCGAAGAGCCGTACTGCAAAGGCTGCGGCAAGCTCATTGACCCCAAGCGCACCTTTGGCACCACTGGAGCTCCCGCGTCAACTGCTGCAAGCCAGAAGCAGGGAGCAGGCAAAAGCAAGGGATTCAAGCGTGGCGGTAAAGACCAGGACAAGGAAGACGAGAAGACAGGCCAACTCCAGCAACAGGAAGTCAGCAGGTTCTGCACCTCGAGATGTCGCAGTGAGTCCCAACACAAAAAGCGGGACGTAAAAGAGCAGGAAAAGCAGATCGAGGAGACGTACGTCAAGTTGTTGCAGGGGCAGATGGTGGACGGGATGGAGCAACTTGCAGATGGTCAAGCGGACGGAAAGAAGAAGGGGAAGAATGGTGCAGCGAAGCCAAAGAAGGGAGAGGGAAGAGTGGTCACGCTAGAAGAGGTGGAGACAATTGTCTTTGGAAGGGAGAAGGATGCCGAAAAGGTGTATGGGAGGAAGAAGAACCGGAAGTCGAGGGCGTTGACAAGCGTGGGGCCCAATGACGAGGATCCTATTACCTCTACAGACGAAGAGTCTCAGTCAACCTCAACAAAAGCCGGCAGACCATCGAGTAGAGATTCGGCAATCGGCGGCATCAAGATTGACGCTCTGCAGCTGGGCGACAAAGCTTTTGACGACGAGATAGCCCCGCTACCCAAGGGCAAATCCCATCCGTACACCACTGGCGGCCATGAGGTCGCTCGTCTGGCGGTCCGCAGCGGCACGCGCATCCGTCCTCCCCAAGAGGTCTCTGAAGTCAACGGCAGCGTGGGCGGGGAAAAGGGCCGGGCGGAGCGAAAGGCAGAAAGCGAGGAAATGAAGGAAGAAATCAGACAGAAGAAAGCGGAGGGGGACAGAAAGGCGCAACAAAAGGAGATAATCAAGTCGGTGGCGAGAAGAGGAGTGGTGTTTGGGTTTGATGTGTCGTCTTCTCCCGATGGCAAGAAGAAAACGTGCGAGTGCGTGATGCCAGGAGGCAAGGTCGTCGAGCCACACTTTGCCAAGGGTAATTGGGGAATTCGATGGAGGGGTGACTGAAGTGCACCTTACCGCGCTTGGACAAGTACAACTAAGTTCGCGGGAGTGATAAAACTATATGTCAGAGAAAACGAATGAATCAGAGACAAAGTACTGAGTAGAATGGTGACGACGACGAGGTTGGTGATGAGTGAAGCAAAGTCGCACCTGCACACGGCACGCCAAGTGGAAGCCCGCCCTCCCTTGGTTCCCGCCAGTTCGATGTCTTATCGATAAGGTGCTTATTATGTAAGCCAGCCGTAGAGGTTAGGTTGTGTAGGTAGGTAGGTAGCAGTGGGGAATTTCGACGAGCTTCGACTGCAATCGCGTCTCAATCGACATCATCATCATCCATCGTCAACATTCGATTTTCTGCTCAACCATTTGCAGCCTCTACGGAGTTTCGCCCTCTAACTGTCACCATCATCTACATTGATATCAATAGCAATTATCCACCGAACCATCGAATCGCTCAACATTTTCCACAATCACCATGGGCTCCATCGTCCTTCCCCATCTCGAGACCGGCTGGCACGTCGACCAGGCCATTCTAAGCGAAGACGAGCGTGTGGTGGTTATCCGTTTCGGCCGCGATCACAGCCCCGATTGCATGCGCCAAGACGAAGTCCTCTATCGCATCGCCGACAAGGTCAAGAACTTTGCAGTCATGTACGTCTTCCTCCGGCCTCGATCTCACTCTTCCATCAACACCTGCTGACCCATCGCCACACCACCAGTTACCTCTGCGACATTGACAAGGTTCCTGATTTCAACCAGATGTACGAGTTATACGACGAATGCACCCTCATGTTGTAAGTACTATCTCGGCCTGATCTCCCTTTTGAGTTGCGAGACAGTCACTGACAATCTTTTGTTTGCACAGCTTCTTCCGAAACAAACACATGATGATTGATCTCGGCACCGGTGACAACAACAAGATCAAATGGGTACTGGAAGACAAACAAGAACTGATCGATATCATCGAGACGGTCTACCGCGGCGCGAAGAAGGGACGCGGTTTGGTGGTTAGTCCCAAGGATTACTCGACCAGACATCGCTATTAGAAGGGCGAATAACGACACGAGCAACAAAAACAACGAGAACGATTTCCAAGATATGGCAGACGCAAAATTACGCGGGACGGGGGTTACTCGACGAATTAACAACAAGTTCAAGGCGAAGCGATAGAGGAGGGTGTCTGGAGGCTGCTGGGGAGCCTGGAGTTGGTTCCCGTGACTCAGCCTTGCTCTGGAATCCATTTACCACGGGCATTTTGCGGCGTAATCAGATGGATAAACGGCTGTTAACTCGGCGACGAATAAGCGATGGTTGGCTTGGGCCCACGCCGAGCCGCGAGCTGCCTTTGGGGAATTAGCACGCGAGCGTGGAAAAAATAAAGGCAAGCTGAACCATATCGATTAGGCATTGAATGTACCTAGCTAATGCTGAGCAGAACCGGCCAGAGAAATTGATGCCATCGCGCTTACCGACGGAATCCTTGCGATACTGTCCAAGTGATTCATCACTGTTCACTGGGCTGCACGTGGTTGTCTACGGAATGCCATAGGCTGTTATACAGGCTTGTCCTTTACAGGCCTCGTTGGTGATATTTTGAGGATTCGAAACCGAGACTGCCGCTGCTCGGGATCTTTCTATCGCACCCCCCCGTTACTCGGGGATGGCGAGATCGACAATTGCTGTCCCGTTTCAGCGGAATCGCGATGTTCGCAGATCTGCAGTTCAGTCCAGGGTGCACGGCTGGCAGAACCTTTATGCTATCCTAGTTCTTGGATAGCAAAAGATGGACTCCTCCAACCCCCTAGACAGCATCATTGTCTGTCACTGACCGTTCCATTGGTACAGAAGGATCTGAAACATAAACATTGTTCGCACGTATCACATGTCACCTAATACCCAAAACGAGTGACACCTTTGTCGCACAGACGGCATCGGGAATGACAAGCAGTGAAAGTACCTCGAACATTCGGAAGCCACTCTGTTCTCGGTGTCAGCCTCTTTCGCGATGGAGCTCTTCCATTTCCGATGCCATGCGTAGGCGCAAAGACGTTTTCCGGGCGGGCGGTCTAAACCCAATCCTGAAAGGGGCGTTATGGGTGCGTATGAAGCGACCGGGCAGCCGTTGGTTTGGGGTTTCAGGGGTAAGGGTTGGGGGGCCTCAACTTTATTTTCGCTTCACCGATTCCCTCTTCCTCCTCGTCTCCGTGAAGAAGGCGATGGGTTTTTTGGACGCTTTGATAAAATGACGAGAATGCCAAGCTCTGGAAACGATCCACAACGTCATGGGGAGTCATGGCTTTGGAACGGTAGAAGTGTTGTTCGGCTTCTTCTCTTTTTTGAACTGGTCCATCATGGGGTATCAGGTCTCGTCTTTCTCTTCCTTTCAAGCCTGATGACAACCGGACATTTCCCGTTAGCATTGTACAACTGCGGTGAGGGTGGCTTTGTGTTCCAACCATGTATTTCTTTGCCATCTGGCCATGGACAGCCAAAGGAGACAAACAACCAACGCGCATTGCTACCTACCGCCCCTTTCACATTTAATACACATCATTTCTTCAATCGCATCCTAAACAGTATACTCCGGTTCTTGCATACTCTGCATACTCATCCTCCTGAATGGCCCTCGCCCGGGATAGGCGTAAAGAGTACCCAAATGGTGCAGAATCGGCAGTGTCAAAAACTAGGTACTACCTCTACTGCTGTGCAACTTGGTCTCGAATTCCTTGGTCAGGGGGCGACGAGGGCATGGACGGGAGGGGTCCTGGTCCAGCTCCCTTTTCCCACCAAGGCGGCCCGCCTTCAGGGGTCTCCCTGCCCGCCCCTGGGCCGGCTTGCTGCCTCCATTTGGTGCCTGCCCGCCGTTAGGTAGAGGTAGCCGGGGGCCGCTGAGCGTTATCGCTGTCTCCGTCAGTGCCGCCCTCGCTCCCTGTTCATCCCTGTCTGTCCCTGCACTGGTTTGGCGGTGCCTCCACTGTTTGGCTGGCGACCAGTCTAGGACCTCGTACGAGACCAAAATAATGTGGTGAAACCAGCTGCACCGTTGATTGATCATTTTCCTGTCGTGGAATCCCATCTTTTTCTCTTCATCCTGTCGAGTCTCTCTCACTTTTGGAGCCGGCCCTCTTCCAGCTGCCTCTTGTTTCAGCGTCATGCGACCGCTTGTTGCGTGATACCTTTTACCCCGCTAACTGGTCCTTCGGTTCTTCGTTTCTTGTCCAAATCTTTCCACGAAAGGCTTCAATTACCGTCACATCTGCATAGGCAACTGCCATACTAGCTACCTAGGACAGGGACCGCCCTCCTTGCGACAACTTCGACGCGGGGCAGCTAAGAGCGAGTCTTAGTAGCACACTTGTACCGACGGGAGTTGCTCTTCACTGCTTCAGCTGTATGCGATAGCCGGATCTCGATCGCTCGTTTCATTTCCTCTGGGTAGGAGGTTCCTCGCCGGTCCTCCTGATCCTTTCTCGCCCACCCAGGGACACTTTCGCGATTCTTCGCCAGTTTTCGACCGCTACCGCCCATCATGAGTAGACTGCTCAAGTTCCGCCGAATCATCTTCGCCCGACAATTCCTCATCCCCGTCGCTGTCGTCTACCTCTTCCTCTTCCTAACTCTGGGACCATGGTCACCACGCTGGGCCTCCTCGTTCTCCCCCTTCACCGAACCCCCTAAGAAAGGCCCAGTGCGCCAACCCACCAACTTCAAACCACTACCTCGGCTACAGGAGCGTGTCCCGTGCTATGGGCCTCGTGGCAAATTCCTGTCGCGGAGTCCTGATGACGAGTTGAAGGAGGAGAAGCTCGATGTCGGTACGTTGCGCCTCCCGCTGCGCGCTTAAGCTTGCGTTCCCTGCTAACGTGTACCTGCCGCCTTCAGCCTACCCCCAGCCCTTCTGGGGCTCATATGCGACCATCGGCCTCGACCAGACATGGATGACGATCGACGGACGATACGGACCCTACGGATACGGCGAGGAGGACAAGTCGTACAACAGGTCCAAGGTCGATTGGAACAAGATTAACTGGGGCAAGCTCCAGAACGAATGCTTCGAGAGGAACCGCCATCGCTTTCCCACCTCGGCGATTCCCTTCGATAACACTCTTCAGATGGTTCGGCTCGGATACAGAAACGTAACACGCATTCCTGAGACTCGCCAGTGGCACGAGTTCAAGAACACCCGACGAACAGCAATTGTCGTGCGCGCGTGGAGAGGATACGATTGGAAGGCCGAGGACATGCAGAACCTTCGCTCCCTGATCGTTGAGGCATCCTTGAGGACAGGAGGAGAGTACCAGGTCGTTTTGCTCGTGGATATGAAGGACTATCAACCGTACATCTTCGCGTCGGACGAAAATTACGAAAAGGCCCTGAGCGAGCTTGGGATTCCCGCCGAGTTCCGCGAAATCGCAGTGTTGTGGGACGATCGCCTGCTCGAGAGCTGGTATCCGGATATCGCGGAGCACAGGTAAGATGATTTGCCCACAGAACCGCAAGAGAGAAGACTAACAGTATTGCAGAACCATGTGGCAGGTGTACCAACCCGTCCAGCTCTTTTCACTTCACTACCCCGAATTTGACCACATCTGGCAAGTCGAGCTCGACATGCGCTTCACCGGTGACGCTGGCAAGTTCCTCGACAGAATGTCCGACTTTGCGCGCAAGGAGCCGCGCAAGCAGGCCTTTGAGCGCGCCATGTTTCAGCAGATGGAGAACAAGATCGGAGACTACAAGGCCTTTTTTGACGCGGTCAATAGGGCCAACAAGGGTGGAGCGTACATCTGGGGCCCTCTGAGAATTCCCGACATCGATCCCATCGGCCCCGAGCCGCCGACCGAGCTCGCAAACAACGAGGACTTCAAATGGGGTGTCGGCGAGGACGCGGACGTGATCGTTACGTCGGCATGCAACAATGCGCAAAAGGCCGACGCCTGGGTTTTCAAGGGATGGCTAGGAGGATTCAAGGACGGAACCAGCACCCCTCGCTTTTTCTGCCCACCCGCCATTACCAGGACAAGTCGGACCCTTTTGCTCGCCGTCCACGAGGCCCAACTTGTGAAGGGACTGAGGGCGCCCAGCGAAGCCACGCCGTCCAGCTTTGCGCTCTGGCATGGCCTCAAGTTGAGCTTCCCTCAACACCCCGTATTCTGGAAGAAGGAGCACGACGACGAGACGCAAAATGCCTGGTGGAAGGGGGGGCCAGCCAACAGCACCGATGGCGTCGGTCCCGACGTCTGGGATCACCCCAGTGGCATGGGACTGACTTTTTGGTGGGAGAGCGAGTGGCCCAGGCAGATTGTCGATGCCTGGATGGGCAAGGAGCTGCCCAAAGATGTCGCCCGCCCCTGGCTCCTGGTTGAAAAGGACGGCAAGAGATATGTCCCGAACATGATGATGCACCCCATGAAGCACTACCATTAAAAACATAAAGTGGGGGAACGACGACACCAAACTATACAAAAAACGATATCATGGCGGCCTGTTTTAGAAATGGCCGTTAACAACTTAATGAAACGACGAAATTCCACACGACTTGAGCATTGGGATCGCATGCATGCATGGGCAAAACTGTCGGAAACACCTCGGAAACGTGTCTCGCAAACAGCCCTGGGGCCATGCTTGGGCTAAATTCTAATGTACCTCAAACAGGCTTCGCTTTTGCGTGCGAATGATCATATTGTCACAGCGGTTGCAAGCAAGGTGATGTCGCAATGTGCGCAGAGCGAAGCAGGACATCATCGATTGTTTACTTGCATGCATGCAGATGACAGCATCCATGCTTCCAGCAACGTGGGCAAGAAGGACGCAATTGCAGGCCGCATTTACATCTCTCTCTGGTTGTCCACTGTCCTACCTCGGAAAAATCGCAATCTATTCTATTCTCCTACAAATACTTTTTATTTTCGTTTTCGTTTTCTTATTACAGTAACGTATAACTATTTCCACTTATGATAGACGGACGGACGGAGGACGGCTGAATGGGAGGTTGGCGATGATGGATGGTGTTGGATGGTGTTGAATGGTGATGATTACGCATACCTAGGCCTCGCGGTTTGAGCAATAGGGGAGAACCTGTCACTTGGACAGGGGTGCTGAAGAGAAGAGAGAAAAGGGAAGGGCTGAGTTAACAAAGGGGAGGCGGGCAAGCAAAAGCAGATGAGCAAGTAAGCGAGCATGCAAACAAGCGAAAACGTGCAGATGAGAGAAGAAGAATGAGATGAGGAATAAATATAATGGAATACCCACGTGTGAAATCTGATCAGCGACTCCATGTGGTAGGTGTTTTTTTTGAGTTAAAGCATCGATGTCATTCACGTCCTTCATCCCTAGGCGTCCTTAGGTCTACATCACCGACAATGGAGACATGCACACCTTCGAACCATGAGGTTGCGCAATGCCAGAAAAAGGGAATTTGCGGTTCTGTCACGGCTTAGACAGGATGTCCGTGACCTAGAGTGAATGGCATCGACATGGCGGTATATCCTTCGAATGGCATTTTAGCTTGATGTTTGGTCTCAATCACTGATTCACAAAGCCAATGGTCTCTTTGAGGAGTGTTGTTGTCATTTGAACGTCCACAAATAATACTCTAGGAGGCATCCTCCATATTATTATCATGTACATGATCAGAAACAAAACTGTATTATTCATACTGCCATACGACATCATAACATCATCATCGCCCCGCTAGTCCATACATCAAAGCCTGGGTATCAACAACAACTTCAATAACAAACTATCCCTCACTTCCCCATCCCTTCCATCTTCTTCCACGCTTAATGGAACTGCCCAGGCCCGGGCCCAAAAATCTCTCCCTCCTTCAACGTCTTCAACAAGCAAGGCTTACCCTCGCACCCTTCCGACACCACGTCGTTGCCCCACCAGCTAACTTCAACACCCGACCAGTCCAAGCTGAAAAAGATGATGACAGCAGCGACCGAGATACCCGTGGTGAAAGCGGCGGACAGCACGAAGTTGTACTTGGACCAGAAGCCAAGGAAGCGGCTCCTGCACCAAATCCAGGACAGCCAGCCGATCCAGACCGAGGGGATAACGTACGACAAGTTGTAGGGGGCCCAGTACATGGCTCCGTACAACAGGACGATGGGGTGAATCTGGCGCAGCCACTTCTTCTGAGGGAACTGCTTCTGAATGTACCAGGTAATGACGGGGAGAAGGAGACCGAGGGGCCAGCCAAGCATGAGGGCTGTGTACTGGCCATTGTGACCAAAGATCTTCTTGGGGCCGATGGTACCCCAGAGAACCGAGGCAGTGAAGAAGGTGTTGATGCCCGGGCACGTCATCTTGTTGGGGGCTTCGTTAGTGCAGACCCTGGGGATGTCGTTCATCTGGAAGTTGAGGATACCGGTGCAGATGAAGGTGGAAACGAGCGTGGCGACGACCTGGGCAGCGAACGTGTGCTTGGGCGGGATCTTGACATAATGGGCGAGCTTAAGGTCGTTGGCGAACCAGACCGCGTGGGCGCAGGTAACGTAGCCGAAGGACTTGAAGTAGTTCATAGCGAGTGCGTTACCTTGGACCCAGGAACCACCGATAAACTCGGCCAAGACGTTAAGAGTAACCTCCATGCCCGTCATAGCCTTGACGATGCCGACGGGGATAACGAAGATAAAGCAGAGAATGAGACCGTAGAAGACGACGGCAGGGGTGGTGTAGGTCTCCCAGCCGGCGATGCCACCGATGCCGCAGCCGATGGCGCCCAACAGGATAATCAGGTACCACCACTCGGGAACTTCGGAGTAGACGGCCATGAGACGGTTGTGCACATCCTTGTATTGGCCAGCCTCGGTGTTCTTGTTCCTGCGAAGCGAGTTCCAGAGGTTCTTGAAACCCATGGAGACTTCGTAGCGGTGGTTGAGCAGGATGTAAGTGAGGGTGGCAGGATAGATGGCAAAGAAGAAGAGGTAGACAACCAAGTTGCCGGCAGCCAGGTAAGCAGGTGAGTAGGCCTCGTATCTTTCAGCATCAAACAGACCCTTCTCGTTGATGGCACGAGAGATGTTGTAGCGTTGGCCCATGTTGTCGTATACCTTGTTTGAATTGATGGGCAGGTAGCCCGTGTTGTAGGTGTTGGACCACCAGATACCAATGACGACGAAGAACGAGCAGAACATTCCCAGGAACTTGTTAAGCGTGCTAAAGAAGGGAACCATGAGGGGGTCGGTGCCGTCGAAAAGCAGGACGTTCCAGTCGAAGGTGGGCCACGGGTTGAGGCCGAGACCGTTGCTGAATCCGGTGATGTTGCTGAGGACCATGTTGTTGGGAGAGATCCACGACAGCCAGCTGAAGGCGCTGAGAGCAAGGAAGAGGTAGTTGGGAAGCCAGAAGTAGACAAACATGGCCAAAGTAGCCCACAAGAAGAAGGTATAACGCGACATGGAGAAGACCTTCTTGAGGGGGCCAAGCACTGGCACGTTCGACTCGGTGTGGAAGGCGTTGTTGAGAGCAATGGTGACGAGAGAGGCGGGCCAGACGCAGTAGCTGGGGTAGACGAGGAATCGACGAGTCAAGCCGGCCATGCCGTAGCCGATCAAGTTGGTGGAGAGGGCGACCAGGATCTGGTAGCTAAATTGGCCGGCGTAGGACTGGTTGAAGTACTCGGGAAGGTATTGAGACCAGATGATGTTGTTGGTGTAAGGAGTGCTACCAGCAACGTTGGCCATGATGGTGATAAGCATGTGTTCCTTGCGGCTGAAGGGGCCAGGGTTGAGGCTGTGGCGAGAGCCGAAGAGGGTGAAGCCGACATCTGGAAGAGCCTTTTCGCAGATCTTGCCAACAGGGTAGGCCAACAGCTGGGCGACGTTGAGGCCGACAGTAATGGCAGGCATACGGATGGAGAAGAGCTGGTTGATGGCACCGAGAGCACCGGAGAAGATGAGACCGATGACCCAGGCACGGATGGTGGAGCAGGGCATGGTGGGATCGTCATGGTTGTCGACAACAGCACGGACCTCGGCATAGGGTGAGTTGTTGGTGATGAGGGCGGCCTCGATCTTCATCTCGTAGATAATCTCTTCATACTTTTCGGGATTCGTGAGGATGTTGGCGTTGCCCAAGAACTCCTCGATCTTGGTCATGATGGTGTGGGGGAAGTTGGGATCGTTGCCGTGGATTTTGAGGACCTGTTCCATGAGGGCTCGGACTTCCTCAAGCGACATGCTGTCGGCGAGGGCCTTGGCCTCCAGGAGATCCTGCTCGGTGACACTGAAGTCACTGTTGTTGCCGGTGTTGTTAGTCATGACTTTTGGAACGGTACGGGCCATCGCTTGGTTAGCTGGGACAGACTCACGCTTCGACGGTACGGTCAACGGTGGCCTCCTCAGCCGCAAAGTCATGAGGGGCCTTTTCGTCGATGCGGCCCTCATCGTATGGGCTAGACTTCTTGTCCACGCCCATATCGTGGATCTCGGTGACGTTTTGCGCCATGATGGCCGCAGCTGTGTGATGTCACCCCTTGGGATGTGCTGTAGGGTTCCCGTAGGGGATCGGGGCTAAAAAGGCTGCAGGATGTAGGTAGGTGAGGTAAGTTTGATAGTGAGGTGCGGTGTTGAGGAAAAGTCTCAAGCTGGCATCGATCGATCAATATGAGGAGTAGAGGAGGCTCATCGAAGAGGTTGAGTCCATGGGAATGAAGAGGATAGACCTGGAGGGAAGGAGAGGCCGAGGAGATGGATCACCGGGAGGACTTGGTGGTTTAATATAACAAGGCCGAGGTGTCTTTCCATGTCGTGCGACTCAGATCATCTCAACGGAAAAGTCCTCTTTTGGATGGCATCCCGCCACCCTTCCGTGTCTATCAACTCCATCTCCCGCTCACAAGGGCCATGGTATCAACGGGAGAAGGTAGGTTAGGTTGTATCGACTGGCACCGCAATGTCTCGCCCAGTTGTCCATCTAAGGAAAGATGTGCGAAGTCGGACCCGGGGTCGAGACCTCGGTCGCTCTTGTCGATAACTGGCTACAGAGCTGCGTTGATGAGCTGCCAATTTGGGAAGGCGCTTGTTACCTTGACTTACACCAAATCCTCAGTGGCGTTATGGGCCAGACAAGGAAGGCAAGGGTGAGTTAGTTAGGTACTGATTCGCAGTACATACAGTGTGTACTTTCCATACCAAGACCTCTACTACTACTTACTACTGACCTGAGACGGGAACAAGAGACAAACTGCGGCAACCGACAGCAATGAGAGATTGGCGTGTTTTCCCTTTCCTTTACTATAATAGAATGCATCAATTGGATCAGTGTCGGCTGGGAACACATGCAGTGTCTCTAGGTCGTTCTTACTCGGATGTCAGCCCGTGAACACGACCGACTCGGAGTCTGGGTGTTAGTGTTAGTGTGGGCTGTTAGAGGTAGGGGCAGCACTAGCTCCGCAGTCCACATGTCAGTGTTCACCCGGCCACAGTCCACAAGCGCTTCAGCCGCCCCCCTTCCATGTTAACCAGTTACAGACGTCTTCATTCTTTCAGCTTCAGTTTCTGGTCGTTCGTTCATGATAAGCCAGGGTACCTGACGGCCTGGGTGTGGTAAGACTGGAGTGACTGTGTGGGAGATGGCCAGGTCCACACGGTCTTGCATGCCAAGATAGCTTAATTCGCGTACCACCCACCCACTGCTTGGTGACGACCTTCTCTTTCCAGAAGAACTGGCGACCTGACGGAAGGCAATCACAGACAAGGAATGGCGACCTCCCCCCGGCGGTTGTTGTGGGATGGATCAAAGCTGGGGGTGGGATTGCATTGGCGACCAATTTCACTGGTCAGGGGTACGGCGGCGCTGGGGAATCCAACCAACGTTAAGACACAGCTGCGAGACAGGCCAAATTCACTAGCAAGGACTGGAGGCTCCTGCACATGCAGTGGGTGCAGTGGTGTACCAGTTGACCGGAGGAAAGAGCCGTCGGCGTCCCTCCCCAATCATCATCATCATTATCATCGTCATCATCATTGTTCCTTCCTGTCTTTGCATCGCTGTAGATATGTTCAGGTACCTATTGCCCCTCCTTCCTCTGAAAATTCATCTTCGCTGACCCGACACCATCATCATAGCAAACGGCAGCCACACCGTCACAGCGGCCGATCGGTTATCGCAGTGACTTGGAAACACCCCGAGAACAAACCCACTCAGTGAACCAGCGGGGGATAACCGCCCGGGTGACGGAATGTCCGAATTGCCTTCCAATACCTCAACCTGCTGGCTCTCAGGCTTTCCGTTTGGCAATGGCAAAGGCGATATTGTCCCGCACCAATGATCATGATGTGAAGCACAACTTCTCTTTGCGGACTCGACTGTTACACACTGCGCTTCAGCGGCGCAAAGGGGATCCCTACCTCGGGCGCCGATATCCGTAGCAGCCAAGAGCCAAGGGTTGGAACAAATCAAGTATGTATTGTACACTACGAGACTACTGCGTACGTAGTGGCCGATGCACCAAGTCAAATTCAGGGCCGGATTGGGATTTGGTTTGAGGCAAAATGCGCAGATTTGGGAAATCATGCTTTTGAAATGAGCAGAGGGCTCAAATTTTACTAATGTCAGAGGGTTTCTCTAGGCCCTGGAACTTCATACTTAGCACCTAAATACCCCACCATTTTCTCTACAACTAGGTACCTGCTTAATGATTCTGTCGACCTTTAGACATGAAAACCTTCAAGTCATGGAAATCTGTACTTTGATTTGGGTTTGCAAGACGCCAAACATTGACTCCGACTTAGCCAAGTCTGGGGTTGACTCACGTGGATTTGATTTGGGTAAATTTGACTCATTCCTCCTGACCCTGACAAGACCTTCGACCCTCTGAATCCCCTCATACTATGGACCTAGCGCCATGCAGCCCATCTTTGTTCTACCCGATTGGGACCAGAATCATGATACTATTGGTGTCCTTTTCCTCCAACAGGAAGGGGCATCATCACAATCGCCGTCGGCCAAGGAGCGGAATGGAACAGCATGGCACATACATAGAGTTGAGTGTCCCTCCCGACACGGTGCCCGCCCAGACGGAATGTCGTCTCCGATCGGCGCCAAGCATCACGATAAGCCCTTCTCAACGTGCTACGACATGGGCCCGTCTGGGGTAAATTACCGGATGCGGCAGCTCGATTAGACTCGCTGATTAGCCAAAATACCTGGTCCTTGTTTGCTTTCAGTTTCCCCCTTCCTGATGTTCCTACAAAAGTACCTAGGGCCGGACTGTGGCTACTGAGGTCTAGGCATTACGGTAGGAATTGGGAGCTCTAACTGGCCAGCCGACCACAGGGTTGATTCATCCTCGGTGTTGGATAAGAGTCACTTCCATGTGAAATGTGCGAACAACAAGAGGACACCCGACTAACCCATAGGTATGCCCTATCGCCAGAAGGGGCCGACATCCCACGCTCGGGAATAGCCGAGCAACGACAAGCAACTGTGCCCTGACAAGAAATCGACAAGACCTGTCACATCTGCGCCCAGAGCAATCTATCGCCCGGTTTCTGACTTGGCCACCCACCCATTTCGTTGTTATGCCGTTCTGCTACCGTTCAAGGACACCATCATCTGCACGCGGAAGGAATGTGGCAGCGGCAACCAACCTATCGATGTACCGCCGACCCACCATCGGTGACAGCCAGGTTGGCCGACCAGATCACTACCTAGGAACCAGGTGTTCTAAATAACATGTTACTCCTTAATAACCGCGTCAGTTTCGACTCCTCGCTCGTTCGTCTCGAATTGGTCTCCAACCCGACATCCGATAAGAGAAGCGCCGGGTAGCGATAACGTTATACAACCTAAAATGATGTGGTCCGCTTGCGTTTCCGAGTCGCTGTCGCTAATCGTCTATATTACCTTCCACTTTGGGCCACGAGGGTCGGGTCCCAGTGTGTATATTTAACTACCCTAGATTTGCTAGTGCCATGTTCCAACGGTCCTTTGAGCCGAACGATAGGCCGGGGGGGGGGATCAACTGGATGTGTTAGATTCCATCCAAACCGACTACATACGCGAGCTTAACATTAAGCTTCCAGTTTTGGGGTAGGCTCGGCGGTCTGGAATACCTCTAGGACCGGTCCATCTGGAGTCGCGTGGTCCGACTCACTCGGAGGTATGCGGGGTGCATCACCACCATTCTCTCACTGTGACAGACACAGTTGTGTGATAGCATCACCAGGGACAGGCCTGCATCAAGTTCCAACTTGCCTCTTTAGAGTTGCAATGGAATCCCGAAGGAATGGAAAGCGCAACCAACAAGCCGACTGAAAGCGGAACACGGCAGCAAGAGCGATGATAAGGATCGGGTTATGTTTTTTGTGCCCATATCACGACCTGTAGCCTACCCTGAATACTTTCTTCTGGCCCGGAAGTGTGTTCCGTCCGATTTCTTGGCTCATGGGACATATGGCAGTGGGAAGCCTGGCATACGACTTTGGTTGGGGTCGCCACACTACCTACACTACTGGTAGACTGGTGTATTGTCCCAGAATAACGATTCAACACCATCTCGTCATTGATAAGGCAGTATGATGGTTAGCGTGGAGATTCCAAAGTCTGATTGGGTTTCCCACCACACTTCGACGCCTGCTCAATTGTCTCTTCGCCATCCGCAACGTTGGCCGGCCCGACTGACCTCTTCAGACCAGCCCAAATGTCCACGAGCTTTCCCAGCTGTACTTCTGGCCAGGGCCGAGAATCTGCTTGTCGACCCTCCCCCATTCCGGGCTTTACCTTTAGGTCAGCCACCGAAAAAATCTGCTTGTCATTTCCTGAAGGCAAACTCACTGGTTGATACCATCGGGGTAATCCTGAGCCTCAATGGCGACACACGAGCTTCTACCGACGGTTCTGGGCACCGCCGTCCCATTCACCACAAGCTCTTGTGTGCTCTTCAACTGCGCGCTTCCGTCCATCCAATGGCAAGAATACAATACGACACCTGGTTGATCGGTCCGTAGATCGGCCTTGACGCCCGAGAACGGGCTCGCCAGAGAAACGACCACGGCATCCCTCGATGGCTTATCCTCGATCAACCAATACCCGTTATAACCCTCGCATGCGCCGTTGGCACCGCAGTTGCCTGCAAACCCCGGCTGATCGCGAGCGTGGCCCAGAGCGAGGCCGGCAGCACTGGCAAAGTCGTTGATGGAGCCCGGGGTCGCAGTCAGAATCTTGCCCGTGGGGAGGGCACCTTGGTCGGCTTCAAGGTAGCGCGCTGAGTAGGGCATATACAGGGTGTGATCCCAGATCTTGTCCGTGGCCGGGTTCTTGTAAGCGTCGAGGTTGAAGTAGGTGTGTTGAGTGAGAAGGACAGCTGGGTGGCATTCAGCATGGCAGCTTGCAACTACACAGTTAAGGGAGGTGAGTTCCTTTGGTGACTTACGAGTCTTCCTCTCGGGAGAAACAGCATTCATCTTGATGTGCCAGGTGTTCTTGCTCACAGAATAGGTCACAGTGGAATCGACACGGCCCAGCATGCCCAGCGACGAGTTGGAAGCATCGGAAATGGCAAAGGTTATGGAAGTGGGCGTGTGTTCGGTGACGTTCCAGAATCGGTACGACCAGTTGTGGGTGCCGCTGTGCAAAGTGTTGTCACCGTCATTCAACTCGGTATGGTACTCCTCACCGTCGATGGTGTACTTGCCCTTGCCGATACGGTTAGCATACCGACCTGGAATGGCATTGTACACAGGATGGCCCGGGTCCTTGGCTGTCGGCTGCGTCAGTGGATTTTGCTTCGGACTGGGAAAGCTTCGACTCGTCGGATCACGAACGGTAATAATCCACATCATCATACCCCAAAACCACGTCGACGTCTTTGCCATTCTTGTCCTTGACAAAGAGGTTGGTGAGAGTGGCGCCGTAGGGGATAAATTGCGCCTTGATTCCCGGAGCCGCAATTGTGTATCTTCCGTCGGGGTCGGGCTTAACGCCCTTGCCCGGACCGCCGAGAACTGTTGCCGCCTCCATGATAACGGCGAAATAGGTGATGATGGATTTCATTGCGTTTCCTCAGACGATGCTCAGAAACCCCATTGCACTGACCGCTTGATAACCGCTTCTACACGAGCATCACACCTTTTCTTTTTTGGCTTCCGGCCTCCTCATATATACCCCTCTTCATATCGTCCGTTTGCTGCTCCTCATCGTACCCAAACCTAACAGACCCGTCGGAGTCGCACTCAGGCAACCCAAGTCGCGAATCGGGAAACCATTCGGGCTTTTTCATCCGCTTGCAGGTAGACATTTTTCCAAACGAACAAGGTCGTATGCCCCATGCTAACATCAGATCTCGAATTTTCCGTGTCGTACCCCAGATTGAGAACGTAAAAGGCGGGATGGAAGTCTGGTTCCGCATGTTCCTAATCGGAAGTAGGCAATGAGGGGAAATGGCAAATGCTTAGGTACCTACCTACCCACGAGACCCTTGGTATTCCCTGAGCCCCTTGATTTGCCTTTTACTTGAGTGAGGGACAAGGTCCACAGCGTGTGATACACAACGTCAACAGACTGCATGTTAGCAACATTGAAAAAGCTTAGGAGGAGGGGCTTCTCATCACAGCCAAGAAGTGGGAAGATGTTTCAAGACCACGAGAGTACCACCTCAAAATGCAGGAGCGTCCTCAAGTGAGCGTAATGGGATGGCTATCGCCGTTTCCTTGCGCATATTAAACTGCGAGTTGGATGCAGTTCATGGGCGTGTCTCTCATGCAAAACGAAGTGGTTTTCTGTGGTTGGTCATAAAACTCCTCCTGCTCTACGAGCCAAATTTTCCGCCGGCATAAAGAGTGAGGGAGGTTTGGATAGGTCTATGTTTGGTAACTCGTCATATCAGCCGCGGTGCGCTTTCGTCGAAATTAATCTTGTGCCAGTCACACGGCAGCGAACATATATGACATACAGAGTGTTTACTAGGAGGTGTGTGTTAAGCTCGTATGGACGACAACTTCTACCTAGATTGTTGATACAGCCAACCAATTGACTTGCGATACCTACCTACTCTTAGCTTGGAAAAAAAAATCAGAAGATCAGGTCTCCCAACGTCTCCTATTAACATCGACAAGTAAATCCATCCTCCGGAGTCAGCATAACATGTTCTTGGCGTATCATCGAGAAACCTGAGACTTAGTCAAAGGCAGGCACCCGAGCTTCGTCAATGCCATTGTCGTTGCCACTGATTGAAGCCGAACGGTCCAGTTGGTCTCAAGAAGACGGGCTTCCTCCGGGTCCATATGATGCTCGGCTTTGTTTTCCAAGTTACATAGTCATAGCGTCTTTGTGGGAACTGGGAATCCTTTCTGAGTGCTCCTTATATTCGCCGGACTAGACCTCAAGGTGTTGTATACCTGATGTTTGTTCATGAGGGCCTAAAGCGCCGAGAATCCCCAAACATATATGCTTTAGTAAGACACGGTTGCTACTCGCTTCTTCACCGAAATGGAACCACTCAAGTTATTTCGGTTTGGTCTATTCCGAGAACTATATTTACAAACTCTTTCCCACTTGTCCTTGTATTCGGAACAAAGTGTTCGCAAATGAGTACGCCGTGTCTAGCCGATATCCGGCAACCTATGACTGCAAACCCATTGAAAACTTATCAAGCAAAACGCCGAATCCATGTAGTAGGTTACTGAGGGTATAGTGACCATGACTATCTAGCCAGCTCGTGAGAGCAAGTGCAAAAAGATCTAGAAAAAGTGATTCCACTCTAGTACAGTGGAAGAGAAGAGAACAAAGAACAAGTAGTAGAGAGAATGAAAAGAAATCGAACCATCAAACCAAATCGCACCGGAAAATCCCACCATCCATCGCTCAGAGAAAAATGGAAGACTCCTTCTTTCCTACGTCCTCCCAACTAGCCGACAAGGCGTTATCTTCGTCAGCGTCACCATCAACGCTGGTAGCAGTGCTGGCACTGGAAACCACAGTGGAAGTGCTGACAATCGAAACCACAGTGGCTTCAGTCAAAGTGCTAGCCGAAGCCTCGAGAGATGGAGTGGTGCTCGGAGCCGACTTGACCAAGCCACTAGCAGCCTGCAAAGTCTGAGAGCCAGCGGGGGTCTCCTTCTGTTCAGTAGGAGCAGTAGAATCCTTGGCTGCAGCACCGCGGGCGACCAAAAGATCACTGGCAATTCCTTCGCACAACTGGGAAATGCTGGTAGCGCTGAGGATCTTCATCACTGCAACATCTTGGGCGACCGTCTTCCATATCCAGGAGCGGATTTCGACTGCGATAAGAGAGTCGACACCAAGCTCCGTGACGCTGTTGGCAGGTGTGATTTCGCCCTCGGAAATCTGCAGAAGTGCCTCCAAGCGGCCGATAAAGGCAGGCACGTACACCTTCATCACGTCCTCTTTGGTGGTGGCGGCATCAAGATCCTCGGCAAGAGACTTGATCTGCTGGCCGGCAGAACCAGCGGCGGTTTCGTCCTCCTCGGGGAGGGTATTGTGAGAGAAACGAGGATCGAGTTGCCAGTGCTGATTCGGTGCGTCCATGCGGAATCGGTTCATGCCCGTAGTGATGTCGTAGACGGTGTGCCCCACAGGCTTTCCAGCAGCAATGGCCTCGAGGAACATATGATGAAGATCACGCTCGGAAATGGGTGGGTATCCCTCACGCTCGAGACCGGCGTACAGATCGTCCTTCTCACGGTGCAAGAAGCCAAGGCCGTAGACGACCCCAATGTTCAGAGCCGTGGCCGGCAATCCGCGGCACCGACGAGAAGCGGCAATGCCGTTCATGTACATGTTAGCCGCAGCATAGTTCGATTGACCGGCATGGCCGCCAATGGCAGCGAAAGACGAGGTCATGATGAAGAAGTCCATATCTGGAGAGTCGAAGACCGTGTCGAGATTTCTGGAACCGACCACCTTGGGATTCATGACACGATTCCAAGTCTCCACGGACATCTCGGAGAACACACGGTCGTCAAGAACCATGGCACCGTTGACCACGCCTCCGACAGGCGGCCAGGAATCTTCGGCAAGCTTCGTCTTGAAGGCAATCACCGTGTTGAGGTTGGTAACATCCATCGCCTCAAACTTGATTTTGATGCCGCGAGCATTGAGCTCCTTCTGCCACTGAGGCTGCTCCTTCGGGGGGTTTCGACTGCACAAGACAAGGTGACGAGCACCCTGCTCGATGAAGAGAGAGCAGAGGCTCTGGCCCATGTCGCGAGTAATACCGACCAGGACATAGGTCCTGTTAGGGCGAAGCATCTTCTCACCCACGATAGGCTTAATCATGTGAGCGATAGACCTCTCGGCCTTCCAGTCGAGCATCTGGAAAGCCTCACCAGACACAGTAGAGTCAAGCAACTTCGGCAAAGTGATGGGGTCCAGGATGTCGAAAGAAGGCTCGATGGCATCAAGCAGCATGCTCTTCATGCTGTTGTAAGAAAGCGCCACAGCCTCTTCCCAGAGCCTCTGAACGAATGCCGCGTTGGGGTGCGCCGTGAAGTGAGTCGAGATAAGTTTATCCTGGGTGAGATACTCGCAATTCTCAGGCACCGAGTCAACAAGCATGCGAGAGACGTCGTGAGTCTTGGGCAGCATGTTGACAATGCAAGCTCCGTCGAGGGGATAGAGGGCCTTGATCTGCCTTGAAGTCGACTGTGAATGAACAAAGGCCATATCGGGAACAACTCGACTACGACGCTCATCCGTGGAAGCACCCATAAACCAGATGCCGCGGTTGCTGAAAACTTCCTGGGCGCATTGGAAGAGGAGGCCATCCGGTTCGATGATCATGACAGCCTTGCCATTAGCCATGTCGACAATAGTGAGAGCGTAAATATACCTGCTGAGCAAGCTAAGGTAGAGCGGCTCACAGACGCCGACAGTGCCTTCAGGGAGCGTGCTAAAGATTGTAGAGGCAGTCGAAATGAAGGACTTGTTCGATTTAGAGAGGGCAACTTGAGCCTTGCCAGTCTCGTTGTTGCGGCCAATGCAGATATGACCGGAGCAAATGCCTCCAACATTGAACACGTTGACAGTGCTGTAGTCCACGTGCATCGCCGATTCGGCATGCGAAGGATAGGATTTGCTCTTCTCGACCCGAGTCTCGTACCGGCCAGAGGCTGAAGCGAGGACCTCAACAACGTCTTCCAGAGTGTTGACTGTATCGGTCACCACGCGGCGAGGCGCATTGACACGCTGATTACCCTCTTTCCACGGGAGAACGCGAGGAACGATCAAGCGGCCACCCTCAACGTGTACCTCGTGCTCACGAACCCACAGGGGCTCATCATCCTCATTCTTGGGGCCGAGGAAATAAACGATGAAACGAGCAAACGTCTTGGACACGGCGCGAACAGCCGGACAGGTATCAATGGTGTCGAGATCGAGCATTTGTATATGCAAGCCAGGGACTTCACCGGTAACCGTTCGAGTGAAGCCAAGCGATGCGGCATGATCGGGGTTGTTGAACCTGGCATTATGGGTAACCCACATGATGAGCATTTGGGGGCGCAGCAAGGACCGAATGGTGTCCATCCGCTCGGCCGTCATATCAGCAAGAATAGGCTGGTCAATATCGCCAAGGATGATGGCTGCGGTGCAAGATGAGAGCAACTCATCATTGTGGATATCCTCCAAGGAGTCGACAGCGGTGATCTTTGCACAGAAAGAGGCAAGTTCCTGGAAAACACCAGAGGAAATGCAAGACGTCCAGACCTTCTTACCACCCACGATCAGAAGATGCTTCACAAGAGGAGTTGCGGTGGCGTGATGCAGAGGCCAGAGCAGTTGCTTCTTCCTCTGTGACATTGCCTGTCTTACACTGAGAGTGAATCCAGGATTGAACCACATATCCGAGTTCTTAGCAGTGTTCTCGAATCCGCAATCTTCGATGAGATCAGGCCAGTCAGGAGGTGTGGCGATTCCGTCGTCGCTCGAAGTACGGCCAGCGCAACGAAGCATCCTCTCCTTAAGCGGAGTACGAGATGCATGGACGACAACAAGAAAGCCGCCAGGACGCATCGAATCCCTGATAAGCTGGAGCGCGGAATGAGTCTTCTTGTTGTCGAGGATGGACGTGTTGAGGACCACAAGATCATAAGGTCCTCCGGCAGATTCAGCATCGCTCTCGAAGTCAACCTCGTCAATCATGATCTTCTTGCGAATCCCTTCGGCAAGAGGAGTACGCTCCTTGAGGTTTGTCTCAGGCTTGCCACCAATGCGGTAGCTAAGGAACGATCCATCGAGTGCTGCCATAATATGCTCGGTCAAGCCCAATTCGGGATCAGTCAGGCCAAGAATGTTCATGCGAGGGTACTTGTGAACGATCTGGCGAACAACACGGCCGACCTGCTTCTGAAAATAGGCGAGCTGCTGTGCCTCTTGAACCAAGGTAGGGAGCATGCCCGGAAGGACGTCAGGGAGATTCTCTCCCAGGTGACGAACAAAGTCGAGAGTCATGAAGTAGGGAGAAGAACGGATGAACTTCTCCAGACTCTGCTCGGTCTCGTTGGGCCAGGAGTTGGAAACCAAGCGAGTCTCGGTCTGGTAACCCGCTGGCTCAAGCAGATCCCTGGGCGTCTCCTTGAGGCATTTAAGCGCAGCACGCTCAACGTAAAACGAGGCAACTCTGGCACAGCTCTCAAAAAGCATGGGGCTCACGCCATTGAGGGCTTCTGGTGGAGAAGCAACGATCTCATCCTCAGGGTCAAGTTCGTAGACGGTAGTGAGATAAAGCTCCTTATCATTCTCGGGGCGAGTCGATGTGAAGGAGCCAACGGTGAGACCCTCAATTTGAATCTCTAAGTCGCCCTCGGGGTTGTAGATGTTGATCTCAGCTGTGAACGAAGCTGCAGCCGTTTTGGAGAAAGGAGTGCCTTTGGTAAGATAGGCATCAACAGCAAGGTCATCATCGCGCACACCGCTGCGACAGGTAGCAAGGTTGAACTTGACACGACTCATCACCTTGGGAAGGAACGAAGTCCACAGGGACCTATGAAAGCGGTTAGTAAAACGGTAAATGATTAACAAACAGAAGAGAAAACTTACCCGTCACCGGGAGAAGAAACAGTGAGGAACGCAGTCTGCAAGCAGCTGTCCAGCGTGGCAGGGCTGATGTCCAAGCCAGTCTGGTCATCTGCATGGAACCTCTTCACAGTGCCAGAGGAAAACTGATAGCGACGCTCAATGGCTGTCAATCCCTTGAAAGGTCCGTTGTAATCCAGACCTGTACCTGCCATCATCTTGTAGAACGCCTCGGGTTGGGCGGTGAGGGTCTCAGCGCGCTGCGCAGGACGATGGCACAGTGCGTTGGGAGACTTCTCTCCGAGGACAATATGAAGCTGTCCACTGAAATTCAGCTTCATGTCAATGGTGCCGTCAGCAGGCGCCGAGGTCAGCGTAAATAAGGCCTCGATAGTGGCGGCGTTCTTGGGAGAATTGGACACCACCAAAGAGAAGAGGGTCTCAACACCGGGAGACTCAGGCTCGAGCGTGATGCCAGCCATAAACTTCAAGTCGCGCAGCTCGACAAGAGAAGCGGCGCGATTGCCCAAGAGGACGCGTGCAGCATCCAAAACCATAATACAGTATGCTGAAGCCGGAAGCAGCGCCTGTCCTTGGAATTTGTGGCCCTGGGCCCATGGGAGCTTGGCGTACTTCATGATGTTGCGCCATCTGAGCTCATGCTCGTTGTCATCCCTGGTACGAATACCAAGAAGCTCATGGGGTTTGTGGGTCCTGAAGTGATACTGACGAGAAATGCGTGACTCGCGGTAGTAGGTATGCGAGTGGTCCCAAGGATAATTCGGACCCTGATGGAAACGAAGGTGAGCCAATTCAGGATTGACTGAGCTCTGAACAAACTTCTCAATCAATGATGATGATGAGCCAAAGTTGGACCACATCCAGCCCAAGAAGTCCGCAAAAGCAATGCGATCGTCGAGCTTCCTGTCGAGAAGACCAGAGTAGATAATGGCCTCTCCCGACTTGGCCTTCATGGTCTGAATGACGGGGCCGCGCAGGGCAGCGTGAGGTCCAACCTCGATGGCACAGTCAAAGGGACCTTGTCCTTCCAGAGCAGTGCTGACAGCCTCGAAGAAAAGGACTGCATTGACCATGTTGTCGCGCCAGTAGGAGGACGCGAGCTCTTCGGAAGTGGGCTCACCATGACCGTAGACGCTGGACACCCAGGTGGTGCCGTTGCCGTCCTGCAATGGAGCTATGTTGCAAGCCTTGAGGGCCTCAATGTACTCAGTAGCAGGGCGCACCATGTGAGGCGAGTGATAGGCTGTGTCGACCTGGAGCATCCTCGCAAACTTCTTCTCGTCGACAAGGTGATCATGGACCTTTTGCACGATGTCAAGGTCGCCTGACAAGGTGACACTGCTGGGTCCGTTGCTGGCAGCAACGCAAACGCGGCTGCCAAACTGAGGCAGGGCGCAGAGCTCTTCGGCTTCTGCCTTCGTCAAACCTGCAGCCATCATGCCACCCAGACTGCCCTGGGTACCGCTGGCGAGGTGAGCGTATTTTCCGCGATAATAAGAGATGAGAATCGAATCGCGAGCTGAAAGTTTGCCCGCCGCGTAAGCCGCAGCGATTTCGCCGGATGAATGACCGACAACGGTATGGAAAGTAATGCCTAAGTGAGCGAGGAGATCAATGAGGGCGATCTGGACCGCGGTGCAGAGAGGCTGGGAGATGGCCGCCTTCCCAACTCTAGAGAGACTTGCATCGGCCATGATCTCCTGTTCAAGGAACCACGAGGGCGGGTGAGGGCAGGCCTGAAGGACCTGGTCGAGGTTCCGAATGGACTGAGCATAAACGTTGTTGCTCTGCAGTAAAGCACGAGACATGGTGGCCCACTGAGCACCTTGGCCGGTAAAAATACCCAGGATCTTGGGGACATCGGTCTCGGGGCGAGCGCGGACACTGATTGTAGCCGCTTTGCCAGCATCGGCCTTTGCAATCAAGGTGTCAAGACCCTTCATAATGTCGGACAATGAAGATCCGGTAACGACAGTGCGGTAGGGGAAAGCGGTGCGGTTCTTGTACGCATGCCACGCAGCCTCCTCAAGAGGCAACGACACCTGCTGCGCGAGGTAATCGCGATAACACTTGGCAACAGCGCCCATAGACCTGGGCGAGCTGGCGGAAAGGACCAGGGGCAGACGAATCTGGCCATCAGCCGAAAGAGAGCCCGAATTGATGAGCTTGGGCGCAATGAGGGTCGGAGCAAAGATCTTGGCGACCGGGTTATGAATCTCCGGAACGTACATCTCCTACACAACCATTAGAATTAGATCAGGCAGCAAGACAATCAAAGGGTCGTGAAACTTACGCAAATTGCACTCGAGTTGGTTCCTCCGAATCCGAAGGAATTAACAGTGGCACGTCTGGGCTGGCCAGCCGGGACAGAAGGCCAGGCAAGGGCCTTGGTGGGCACATGAAGGTGCGAGTAGTACTTGGCGACAGCTGGCTGAAGTCTGTTGAAGTGCAAGTTAGGAGGCACAGTGCCGTTGATCATGGCATGAACCACCTTGAAGAGACCAGCCAATCCGGCAGCACCTTCGGTGTGACCGATGACAGTCTTGACAGAGCCCACAAGCAGCTTTGACACTTCGGCCGTGTCTTGGCTCGAAGTGCTGACGTTACGGCCGAAAAAGGCATCCTCAATCGCTCTAGCCTCATTGGGATCTGCGGAAAACTATGAGCTGATTTGATCGAATGGAGAGATGAAGGGGAAGAAAACTTACCACCAGCAGCAGTGCCGGTACCATGAGCCTCGAAGAATTGGCAACGATCAATGGGGTCTCTGGCGTTCAAGCCCGAGCGACGATAGGTGTCTTGGATGAGGGCGGACTGTGCCTCCCAGTTGGGCATCGTGATGCCCTTGCTGCGGCCGTCAGAGTTGACACCGGTCTCGCGAATGATGGCCTCAATACGATCGCCGTCGGCCAAAGCCTTGCTAAGAGGCTTGATGAAGATCGCGGCGACACCCTCGCCACGTGCATAACCATCAGCGCGATCGTCCCACATGTGGCAGCGGCCAGTGGGACTAAGCATGTGCAAGCTCGATTCGACGACGAACTGCTCAGGGGTGAGAATCAAGTTGACACCTGAAACACATGCCATCTCAGCCTCACCCGAGCGGAGAGAGAGGACGGCCTGGTGAAGAGCGACCAGACTGGAAGAGCAGGCAGTGTCAATGGTCATAGAAGGACCATGGAAGTTGAAGAAGTACGACACGCGGTTCGAAATAATGGAGCGAGCATTGCCAGTGGCGTAGTACTGGCTGACGGAAAGATCATCGCGCTGAGAAAGGGTGTCGTAATCGGCAGTCATCACACCAGCGAAGACGGCGACCTTCTTGCCAGAGTAATCCTGGAGGGTGTAGCCAGCGGACTCGAGAGCCTCGTACACTACCTCTAGCAGCATGCGCTGTTGGGGATCAATAGCTTCAGCCTCCTTCGGGGTGATGTTGAAGAAGCTGGCATCGAAGAGGCGATGGTCCTGTTCGATGAAGTAGGCCTTGGCCGAATTGGTAGTGCCGTGATACTCGCCATCGGGGTGGTAGAAGCCCTCGACGTTGAACCGATTCTTGGGGACTTCGCGCGTAAGATCCTTGGGATCCTTCAGAAGCTCCCACAGCTTGGCGGGGGATGTGGCTTCGCCCGTAAAGCGGCAGCTGCTGCCCACAATGGCGATGGGCTCAGACAACGGAATCTTGTAAGACATTATGATTGTTGTGAGGATTCTGTAATTCTAAGGAGGAATGGTAGGGCGAGAAAAATTAGATATCTAGTACTGGACCGAACGCCGAAAAGCAAGAGAACAGAAGAAAAGTCGTTCCTCAGGTCGTAAGTCGTGAGTCGTCGTTCTCGCAGAGAAGGCGCAGGTATGTACGTGGTACCGAAAGAAAATGCTGGTAAGCAAGAAGACGGAGAAAGCCAACGCCGAAATGCTCTGCTAAGTGGCAGAGGAGAAGTTGTCTCGAAAGGAAGGGTGGGTTGTTTTTGTGTGGTATTTGTATGAAGAAGAAGAGGGTGGAAGTCGGGTTGAGAGAGAGCGAAGTCCAGGCACGACTGGAGGGGTACTAGTAGAAATCGTTTTCGCCGGGCATTGAGTGAAGGGCGAGTGGGCAGAAGGAAGGCGGGGACCACCACGGTAGTGAAGGTCGATTTCGATGGTGGGTGCCAAACCTGCGGGCCAGAACTGGCTCCCAGAGCCGCAAAGATACAATTCACTTCCACTGGCGACCCGAGGAAGAAGGTTCGTCAGCTGTCGCGGCCAAAGGACAAGCGCCGCCCGTTCGTTGCCAGGTTCCCTACCCGTTGCAGAACGGCGGTGGGCGATGGCAAGTCGCGTCGGTTAGTTGTTGGCGGTTGTTGCCCGGTGGTGAAATCCACTCCGCCGGGAATCAACAACGTGCCGCCGTTTGCGGGAGGTAACGTGAAGTGACTTTCAACAATTGAGGCTCCGCCTGGGTTAAGGAGAGCGGCAACTCCATTGGCCCACCGTCATTCACTCGGAGCATGCGACTTTCTTCCTTCAGTTTCCAGCCATAACGGTATTCCAAAGGTTGCCGCATTGCCGCACAGTTCAACACTGCAACCGCATCCACTCGACTGAGGAACGGGGAAGCGCCTAGTTGCTACACTTGTTGTCCCTCGGGTGGTATTTCGGGGCCGACTGCCATTTCTGAACATTCTTTTTCTTATTCCTCCTCCTGAAAGAAAACTCAATATTCTTCGTCATGTCTGCGCAACGAAGAGCTCTGCCAGCATCAGAATGCGTTCATGACAGTAAGAAACACAGTCAATGCCATCCCCACACTTGCTCGCGTTCTGTCGCAGGATTTTCCGGTGCAACCGCTGTCGAGACCATCAACTTGAATCTTGTTTGTTCTCTCATGGGACCATGTGTTCCTCAATGAAGTGCTTGACGTAGAGGAGATATACACCCATTGAGGTTTCCCCATCTCATGATGAGGCTCGCTGGTCATTTCCTAGTTGTTCCATGAACAGTATTATCAAGTCGAGGAGATGTCGACTTGGGGCCCATCGATTATCCAAAAGGAAGGCAGACGGCCGGTAGCCAGCTGTCTCT
Source organism: Neurospora tetrasperma FGSC 2508 (assembly GCF_000213175.1). NCBI lineage: Eukaryota > Fungi > Ascomycota > Sordariomycetes > Sordariales > Sordariaceae > Neurospora > Neurospora tetrasperma. Next base: position 952,880 of record NW_009799103.1, on the reverse strand, counting down.
GCCTCCGGTGGTGGTCCTCTAGGGGCCTAGGGGTCCTTCAAAGAGTACCTCTAGGCACTTGAGAGTGGTGTTGCCTCGAAGTCAGCTCGGTTGACCCGGTATTGCGCCAATCCCTGTCGCTCGCTGGCGCGGCACGTAATCGCATCGGCACAAGGAAATGCTGGCCAACGCGAGCCAGTCCAAGGTGGTACGAGTGCCTTTCTCTAGAGGAGAGACGACAGTCGGTCGTCCAATTCTGGAAAGGTGCCCCGCTTGTCAATCTTGCATTAGCCAAGGTACCCAATTGCAACCATTAGATAGGGGTGACGAAAATCATCTTGGTGACACTGCTCCGGCTAACAAGAGACGCCACCATGTGTAGAAGCAAGTCAGGCGCATCACGAAGCACCTCACAAGCCTAGGGCTAATGAAAGATTGGTACAGCCACAGAAAGAATCCGATGGAGATGGTGGCCTGAAGGCGGGGCAGTTGTGGAAGGTGGTCGAGATGGGACAAAGGGCAGGTGAACCCTCCGAAGGTGCGCCGGTATCAAGTTGAGCCCCGAAGCTTCTCAGCCGCCAGCGACGTCACAACGGCTCTCGATTAGTGTGCTATGTTGCCGCAAGCCTCGTAGCTGTTAAGGCGGGGTTTCCTGTCCACCTAAAACCCCGAGAGCACAGAGGGTGACACGAAGCTGAGTCGGCCTGATCGTCGTGTAGCTCTAGAAACTGAGGCAGCCATTCCGGGCCTTCCCGTCCCGTTGAAGGAGATTGGGAGGCCGTCCTTTGAGGGCAGGGCGGCCGGGACGGTACAGCCGCTGCCAGTATGCTGAGCAACTGCATTTCAGCGGTTGTCACATGGTTTTTCCAGGAGAGCGGAACGCGTCCATCTGGGAAACCCTTGAAAGTTAGTCAAATCTTGATACAAGTGTGAGAAGACAACTTGCCTGCGAGCATGATCAAGCTATCTTGGGGCAAAGGTTGTCTGAAGAGCGCGTCGTACCAGGAGGCCATTGTATCATGTTGGTGTAAGTCAACTCATGAAGCATCGCGATGACGCGTTACAACGGCAAGGTAAGTGGAAGTACTTTGAACTACTTCCGGGACCTGTTCCAGGAATTGGTGCCGCCCAGGTGTTGGCTGCAGGGTTGGGCGACATGTGAGGCTCGCGCTCATCACAATGAGTGCGGTCCTTTGAGGCCTCTTGTGGAAGTCGCACATGGTGGGTAGAGCCGGAGAACACCCGCTTGCCATGGGGCGATGCTCTCAGTTGCGTCAGCGTTTCCAGTGCATCCAGAAGGGAGAGATGATACAACCGGGTGGTACCCGAAGGACACCATGCAATGCGTAGACGACGGCTGTAGTTGGTGATGCAGCACTGTGGCAGCACATTGTCTTATGGAAGGATGAAGATGCTACGTTCTTCGTTCCAGGACCCGGGACAAACTTGAAGCTGAAAACCTTGGACCCCAAGATGCCGGGTGGGTAGCACCAAAGTGTAGACTGCGTTGACGGCTGACGTGAAATGCAGTAGCTGGCAGCAAATAAACCCCATCCGATGAAGGCAGGGGTCTTTCAACAAGGCGTTGTTGGTTCCAGAAAAGCAAGTCTCAGCATCAATCATGTAGTAGCACGCGGTACGTCAGCGATCATGAGCGTCAAGGAGGAAAGGAGGGCCAACCAGGCCCATGGGGGCGACTTGCCATGCTGTCTCGGAGGGGCAGAGCTGATCATCTGGATAGAGTGTGCTTGGTTCCCAATTGTACTTGGAGGGAGTAGAACCTGATGAACAAGCTGTTGGTCGGATGTAGCTCTCGAAGTGGACGAGTGTGAGTGTGAGTGTGACTTGGGATAGTAGACTCAGACAGGTGTGGTAGTTCAGCCCTTCAAGTAATATCACCTCGAGGCGGGAAGCTTGGCACGTTCATCTCTTTTCTGCTGAAACCGTGATGTCTTGCAGACGGTCTTATCCCATTACCTGTCGTCGTTAGAATGGTCAGACAGTCAAAGGGCTCACGGGCGTGGGCATGGGCGTTGGTGTTGGTGTTGGTACGGTGTTGGTGTGAACGGCAAACGCGCGCCCAAAATCGGACATGACACGCTCACTGGGGCCATGATGGCAGTAGAGAAGCAAAGCAGGAGGGACAGAAGTCAAGTAGTATATACGGCAAGGCTATTGAAGGGAAATCATGGCAGATGAAGCCGGAAATCAGCCAGAATTGAAGGCTCGAGCTGACGACATGACGTTGGATGGACGTTGAGCGGATTAGACTTGTGCGCCGCAAATCAGCCCAGTCACAAAATGTCGGCACCCTTTGCATTTGCCAAGACCAGCGCGATAAGACGAAGGCATAGCTTTTTGCGGGGACCGCAGGCTCAAACAACGGCAGTGATTGGTCAGGAAAGCGTTATGCACGGGCCCAGCATAGACGATAATGCAGGAGGAATGGAAGGTACCTGTAGGTACCTTGACGGCCAGGACGATCAAACTGACGATAACGACGTGGACGAACAACAACAGCAACAATTGACAACATTTGATACTCCAATTCGACTCCGGAAGACACTGAGGAAGATGACTCTGAGCACTAGATTGACGTTTGAGTGATGCGGATATGGGATGGCCTACACAGCATCAACGCTAAGCTTCAATCCCTTTTTCTTTACACAGTAACCTTGCTCTACTTGAAAGCAGGTGCGACGAATGTTAGTTGCTCGAGTTCTTTCCCAATGTCATCGGGTTAGGGTGGGTGAAGTTTTTTTTCCCCAGTCCGTCGTTTCAAGAGGCGGGGAAGCAGGTATATCAGGCAGGAACAACTAAGAGGCATATTTCACACTCAAGCTGCCAGTGTTGTCTGCGACTGAAGATGTCTTCAAGCTTCGAGTTGCATAGTCTCGTGTTCCAGGTACCAGGTACCACGGGACGCAAGCACAAAAAAAATCATTGCGAATATGACACAGTGATACTAGGTGCCCGACATAAATCTTCATTATGTCGGGTAATAGAGTGCCCATCGATCCGAATCAGATGTTCGCGGTTGCTGGTTGGACTTCAGTTGAGGTGCAACATCCGATGGCATACCTTTCTGTTAATGGGGCACATCAAAATGCCTCCGAAAGAAGAGGTTCATGAAGGTCCCGCACTAACATCCCCGCCAATCCCCGATGGCTGAAGAAGGATTCCATCACATCGGACATGTGCCCAACCAAAAACATCAAGACCACGCCGGTTTGGAAAAACCACGGAACGAGAGACGTCCATTGTTTGTCATTCTTTGTGCATGTAGTGGGGGGGCTTCTTGGTTTCTTCCTCTTCAGTTTTTTTCCAGCAAGCCAAGCAATCAATGATTCAAACACCTTATTTGTGTTTCTCTGCCTCACCTCGCAAGATGAGCCCCGATCATCATATCATCTATATCTGTAATCAACATACACCATTGATGAAAAATAAAAATTTACGCAACCAAACACAGAAACATGATGCTGACAGTATTGGTTCCTTTTGTTTCTTTTCCGTTCAATACCATGATCATGTCCATCCCCGACATCGAGAAGAACATTGCAACTCACATAACAAGATGTTCTCACGTACACAGTAGATCGATTTATGGAATTCTGTATAGTCATCAAAGAGATACTTTTGAGCGGAAATCCCAACCTCAATGCCCCTTCTCTAAGTAGGTATCAAAATCTCGCTCGTAACTGGAAAAGAAAACCTCTATCTTACACTACGCTATTAACAACACCGAATTCCATCAGCTACTCATCAGCAACGAAACCAGTAGCAAAAAGCTCCAGGTGTACCTTGCTCTTATCCATTCCAAGACCAACCAACACCTTCCTGATGTCCACCATAAACGTCTCGGGTCCGCAGATGTAGTACTCCGTCCTCTTATCCGCCAAATGCAGATCCCGCTCCCCATCCAACTTGGTCAAGTCCATCCTCGTATCCGCAAAATCGTAATGCACGCCGGCCTGATCCGTGCCTGTCACCGTCTTCAAGAACACATGTGCCGACACCTGCTCAGGGTTCTCCTTGACGATGCGCCTCACCTCCTCGCCAAACGGCTGCGTCGAGCTCGACTTGCTCGCATGGATCCACGACACCGGTCTCCTCTTGACATTCTCCTGAAGCAAGCTCTTGAGGATAGCCATCATCGGAGTAGCGCCCACGCCCACCGAGATCAACACAGCCGGTACCCCCTCCTTGCTCGCATCCGCGGGGTCAAGGAAGAACTCGCCCTGGGGATGACTAACCTCCACCTCCGCGCCCTCTTGCATACCATGGAGCAAGTTAGAAACCAGTCCCGGCGCACCGGTCTCCCCCTCCTCCCTCTTGACACTAATGCGATACTCCTCCATCCCTCCCTCCTTCGGCGCCTCGCTCAAGCTGTACTGCCTACTCTGCAAATACCCCAACTGCGAAACCAGCACCTGCACAGAGACATACTGGCCAGGCAGATACTTGGGCAGAGTGGCCCCATCCACGGGCCTCAGGTAAAAGCTCGAAATGGAACTGCTCTCCTCCACCTTTCTCACAATCCTAAACTTCCTCCACCCCTTCCAGTGGTCTTTCTTTTCATTCTCCTCGTACATGCTCCCCTCGACGCCAATAAACACGTTCGCCAAAACTCCATATGCCGCCGTCCAAGCGTCTACAATCTCGGGAGTCGCCGCATCGCCCAGAACCTTGCCGATGGCTTGGATCAGGTATTGGCCGACAATGGCATACTGCGCCGGCTCGACTTGGAGAGACACATGCTTGTGCGCGATGCGCGCGACCGCCTCCGAGAGCGCGGAAAGGTTGTCGATGTAGGTGGCATAGGCGAGGACGGCGTGGGCGAGAGCGCGCGGTTGGGCGCCGGTGGCTTGCGAGGTCAGGCTGAAGATGTTTTTGAGAGAGGGGTTCTCCGTGATGAGGTCGTCGTAGAAGACGGTGGTGATGGCTTCGCCGTGTTGTTTGAGGACAGGGGCGGTGGATTTGACGATGGATATTTGGGCGTCGGTGAGGGTCATTGTGAATGGTGATTGTACCTTTGGGAAGGCCACTGATAGTATGGGAAGGGCAGGTGTGGGAATTATCAGGGATTCCAATTTGGAGTTGAGGGTGTTCGTCTGAAGTTATATTGGAACTTGCAACTTGTAATGATGCTACGTCCGGGCACTTGCCCGAGTATTTATCAGGGCCTCATAACTCTGAGCCCTACAACGGGAAAAGGCATTGATTTTCCTGGTCCCGGCCCAACGGGCGGTTCCTGGCGCAAGGCGGTCGTGGGTTTCCACTTGGAGTCCCGGGTTTTTCCCATCGGCAGCATGTCGCAGGCCATCCCCGGAGTTCTGGAGCCTTTTACGGCGGAGGGGTGGGACCACTCGACACGCGGTACGATGGGGAATGTAATTCTGCCACGTCGATCATGGGCAAATATCGCAGCGGAAAGGGCGAGTGAAGAGAAGAAATGTCTTTCTCCGTGGGCGCCGCGGAGAGAGTCGAGACCGCCACCATCAAGGCTCACATTTCGGTCCCGGGAACGTCGGAGGTGACACGGTCATTGACCGAAAGAAGGCGTCGGTCACCGTCTGGTCCATCGCACCAACCCTGTAGATTGAATGATGCGGGAAATGGTCCTGGAGTAAATCAGCTCACAATTAATAATAGTATGGTTCGAGGCAGCCCACGGAGGCTGATGAAGCTGAGAAAGGGCCGCCTGTTGTAAGCGACCCGTACACCCGGGAATACCCATCAGCGGGGGCGTTCTGTGATCGATCTAGTCCCTTCGAGGTTCGAGACTGCCGTTGTTTTGCGGGAAAGAAAACGTGTACGTGGACCCATCAGCGCTTGAATGATGCATCTCCGCGGGGAAGGGAACTCCCGAACGGGCCCGCTCCAGCTTCAGTTCCAGGGCTCCAGGTACGGCGCCTGGTGCTCCCTGCGCGCCCCCCCCGTGATGGCAATTTGACGGGTGAGAATTAGCAGGCAGGATATTGGTCAGTTCATGCCCCCGTGGTTCCTTTTGTCTTGCGTTTTTTGTATCTTCTCCCGTCGGCGACTACGACTACTTTTGTTCGGTAGGTGAACAACATGGATCGCAACAAGTTCAAGCATAAGACAAGACAACTGCAGATGAGTGACATTGCAAAGAATCGCAAAGCGCTGTGATCAGCCGAAGGCGGTGGCCAACGCAATCAGCGATTGATTTCCCTTTTGTCAGTGCGGGCTGTCCATCTGCCCCTGGGTACTCTGTATCTGATCCCGCAAACACTGCGCGGGTTAGGGTTAGTAATGGAGGTTGGGCGCGCTCTGGTCAAAATTTCATTCGCCTTCTCCCGTCCTTCCGGGAACGACCGACTGGCGCTATGGCCGTCGTGGCTGGCCTTGGCATCACTTAATCTCAACGACATCAGTCCTTTCCGTCTTTCGGCATGTCATGTCCGTCGCTGCTGTGCCTTCTCCTTTCAGGCTACACTGATCGTGCGGGTTTTCCTTGCCCTTCTTTGTTCTTAATGTAAGGGAACTCTGTCGAAATTTGATCCGGCAGTCACAAGAGCGTCCTGGCCACCGAAGGGGCTTCCTTCCATCTTATTATGATTTCTACCATGCACCCAATCACTTGCAAGCGCTTGACACTCAACAGATTCCCTCCAATAATTTCCCAAAAAGAAGGTAATCAACAAAGGGCACAACTGGTTACTCGGTTCATCTGGCCCGATAGCCTGGCCAGTGTACAACTCCGGCGGCGATGTACGACATGGATGGCACACCGTCAGCCTGTTGAAAAGACGGATCCTCATGATTTGCCCCGTCTGAAGACATCAAACTCGAAATCGGATGGAGTGGGAGATGCAGAACTCAAACGCCAGGAACGGTACTTACTACTGACTGCGCTATCCAACCAGAATTGAACTGCCCCTGGTCGTTGGCTGGGGGTGTTGGAAGGTAGGATGGGACGGGCGATTATAAGGCAGAAGTCACTGGCTCGTTAGGGACCGACAAGATGGAAAGTGCGGCTGCCGGTAAGGAGAGGCAGGCAGGCAGCTACGAGCAGACGAGGGCAGGCAGGAAGGCAGGAATGTAGTGGAAGTGGAAGTTGAATGCTTCGGTCCGGTCCTTGGAGGTTCCCTTCGTTTGGCGCCCATTTTTACTTGCTATCCGTCAGGAAAAGGCTTCCTGGGCGTCAGCAATTATGAGCGGGAGCAAATTTCGACTGTCCTCTACCGCCTGCCTTACTGATGCGCTCGCAGGGCCCACTCGGACAACAATCATCAAAGGAGGCTTGTGTGTGGCAAGTAAGATGAATTCAGATGGGTCAATTCTTCTTCATTTTTCTTGCAAAGGTGCAAGTCCGTTCGATAGACGAGTGTCCAAGCAGATGGGGGTTCCGCCTCAAGGCTGTCTCCGAATGAATAGGACTAAGTTGAGGTGTTCTTGCCTTGATGCTACCACATTCCCGTATTTCCAAGCCCCAAATGCGAATTTCAGGTCATTTGACAATGATACCATTACTTATCCCCAGATAGCTTCCATGGCCATCGCAGATTCTCAAGCTTTCCAAAGCGCATGATGCCCAGATGGAGACGAAGCTTTCAGAAATTTCGGCCCCTTTGACCAATCCAAATATTCCCAGTTTCCAAGTAGCTTTGACACAAAGGGAAATAAGTTGAAAAGACGTCATGTTGGACCAAAACCAGCACAAACACATCCACATCTTTCCATGGAAATGTTTGCCGGAGAAGAGAAGCTACAGCAAACCGCAAGAGTCGCAACAGTCCGTCTTGTTCAAGCGCAAGACGCCATGATACAAGCACCACAAGCGATGGAATTTCAAGCAGCAAAGATCGACCCACCCGGCTCGTTTGGCACCTCCTCTGAGTCTGGTAATCCACCGCCAACGAGTCGCGAACGAAATCGTCTCTGGTCGGAAAATTAGCAAGTCAGATGGAAGTAGCAGCATCTTCCATACCAGGTCTCTGTCCCGGCGCTCTTGCAATGTTTGCAATTGTTTGCGCGTTCGACACAGCATACGCTCCGGCTCTGTTGCGTCCATCACACTTGATGGCATGGGAAACAGAAAGTACGCGCAAACAATCGAAAGTCAAAGCGATGAAAACACATTGAGTAGGTGAAAAATGGTTGGCGCGGAGGACTCTGCTCCTGCCTTGAACTCCCTCTGCTCCAGCCGTCAATATGGAAAGATGCGAGCTCCAGAACAGCAGTCGTCTTCAGGAGAACAGAGCACTCGGGTGATTATAAGAAGTCCCTCATTCCCCCGTTTCCCACCACCCGCTTGAACGACAACTCCAACATCTTCTTTTCAGCATCCTCTTTGAACACATAGCATCATTTGACATCTTTGCATATCTTTTGCCTTCTTTTTTCTGATATTTGAGCCAATTTGGCCTTTCAGCGGACAAATCCACTCCTCTTTTCCCATCCACTCTCCACGGCACCTCCCTTACACTGCCATGCCGTCAACTTTCTCATTTCGTGACTCTCTGGATGAACCTCCTCACATCACCCTTGGGAGAAAGGCTTGGCAATGGTACATGGCCAGGAGGCCCCATCGCACAACCACGGAATGTAACCTTTGGAGATGGTAAGCAGGCCCCTTTTCCTCCTTAACTGGTTTGATATGCCCATGTGTTCCCCAAGCTGACTCCCGGCTTTCAACAGGGTTATAAAAGAGATAGGTCCAGGCCGTGAGTGCAAAGATGTCTCTCGCAAGCATAGGCAACGAGAAGGTTGGCAAGTCCCCATCTCTTACCCACCCACCACCGAGGGATACAAGCTTCTGCAGGAACACATCGCCTTCCAATTCGATCAATGGTTCATCAACGAGGCCCACTGCAAGATTCCGGTCGTTTCATCGCCAGAGCCAGAGCCGATCTCTGTTCGGGTCCGCAAGTCAATCTCCAACATCTTGAAGGGCGGTTCGTGGATTTTGGACAACAACGATGGTAAATTGGCTCGCTCTACTGCTTCCAGAGAGGTTACACCAGAGCCCTGTGCCGATTCCAAACACTTCATTCGCACCTCGCTGTATCCAGCCTGGAAGGTTGTTTGCGACTTCCACAGACGTGATTCGGCTGAGGTTTTCTGCTTCGACCTGCCATTCGATCACTCCAATCTGGCTTTTGACATTGTCGATGCCATGGCCAGCTGCCAATGTCCGCAGGCAAATTTCCGCTTGGTGCTAGACAGTTCCAAGTACACCGATCATCAAATGATAGATCTCCTGACGACTGACCGGTCGCTGTCAGCGGACAAGAAGCTGATTGTCGAAGTCACTGACGGAAGCGTCGAGGCTCGGACCACTCTTATCAAGCAGATTGGCAATTTGGCTTTCATCATCGATGGAACCACCAACTCCTGCATCTTGCAAGCTATCCGCGACCCTGCTGTTCACTTCTCTCTCACTGGTAAAAAGGGTGAGGCGCCCAGACCATGGGGGATCTTGAAGTTCATCGTAAATTGGGAGGACAGAGGCTTCTACGAACGCGCCCTCGAAGCGACCAAAAACATACCGAGTGGCCCAGCCCGCATACCACCCAAGCCTACCGCAAGTCCGTCCTTTTCCGTGTATCGCGATTTGCCCGTGCTCAAGTCGACGCAAGGTCTCCCAGTTCCACTACGGCCTTCGCCAACCACCAAATCAGAATCAAGGCCGCTACCTGACGAGGCGGTTCAATCTGGTACTTCGGACGGCGGTGGCTGCGACGATGACCGCTTCAGGCTTTTGTTGGCTTTATGGCTTGAAAGAAGGCGCCCGATCGAAGACATTGTTGAAGAAATTTGTCCAGACTTTGAACTAGAGCCTGATGATCGCCTGCCAGAGGAAGCGAGATTGGAGTTGATGGAGGCATTACTGGATGAGGACTTTGATGATCCGTCTGAAATCCTCGCTGACTTTTATTTTGACACGCATTTTATCTATAGTGAACTCGATGTCGATCAGCGATGGGACAGCATCGGGGCACGCATGAAAAACCTCCAACAAACAAAGCTTGAAGGCGGCTTAAAGGGTCGGATGAGAGGTTCCGAGTCTGCCACATTTACGCCTCAGCAATTGTCCAACCCGCAAGCTTTCTCGACGTGGGATGATCCAGAGCTCCTTCGCGGTGACGAATTGGTGGAGCCATTGGAGCAAGGCGGTGTACTGCTTGAGAACCACTTCGACCGTCGATTCCCTGATATGTTCATTGATCTGGTTTATGACGTTCGGTATCGGTGGATGGATCCCGGGTTCGGTCAGATCTTCAATCCCACTTTCTACTTTTGCAAGCATGGACCTAGTGGATCGAAAGACGACATGGCTAGCTCCATGCCACGCTTCAAGCATTCTTCCTTTGATGTTGAAAGGAGACATTTGCATGATTTGAAGCCGTTAGGAACGACCAAACCTCCTTCGGCCTTAACTGACATCGGACCTACTCAGTCCACACCCTCAATATTTGGGCCTGATCGTCCGGGAGTTCACGCTCTCTCCAAGACCTCGTCTTCACAGTCACAGTCCTTTAGCCCGGACTGGGTGCATTTAAAGCACAGAAGGTCACGGTCAGCTCCGGCTATTTGCCAAAACCAAACATTCACTCCTGTTGGCACAGCAGCAAAGCCGGAGAAGGAACCGTCGTGTTCCAGTGCAACTATAGTTGTAAAGACCTCCGGCCAAGGACCAGAACCTTTAGATCTTTCACCTGAAACACAGAAAGCAGACCCCTCACCCGGAAATAACATGTTCACTGAGACACATTCTGGCCAACGGTATCCAACACCTTGACCAACTACTTCGCCAGGTTACCTTTGGAAGCAGTCCAGGAATTCCACTTCACCGTGGCCAAGCTTCGATTCAACAGCCAAAACGGTGTTCAGGTCCTCACTGGTCAAAGTTCTCGCTCTTTAGCCGCCTCGTTGGTCACTGCCATTGAATCGGTATGTCGCACGACTCAATGTCCGTGGGTGCTTTGGCGTCCCCGCTGACTAGCCCTAGCGAAGGCCGAAACGATTCTCAACATATCCATTGATCCCCTCTCAGAGAGCCTCAGATATCTCCTGAATATCAGAAAGACGGTGTACCTTGAATTCCATTGTGCACATCACCGTGCCAGAAGAGATGGGCCGCAGCGAGCCTAAACTATAGCTCCAAGCAAAGTCCAATCAAGGACTTGTCTCAATGCGCAACATTCTCACTAAGACCTCGCTGTTGTAATTCTAACGATGGAACAAATGGCCCACTGTGGATTTCCACATGAAGATTGTGAATGCGGTTATTCACAAACGCAGTCCACTCTGTGTAGAGCGGCATTTACCTAGACTGTGGGTGTCGTTCTGCTAAGGTCGCTCGACGATCAAGAATATTGGAGGACTGCCTTGAAGAGTATTTCAACAACAAGGTCAACGTTCCCCGGGATAGCGTGGAGGAAAAGAAGGGGGATGACGAAAGGGGCCCATCTACGAGCTCGTCTTCTTCAATGCAATTTTGGAGTCTCATCCTTCACCGATTTGGTTAGCAGACCAAAACTGGCTTTCAGATCGAAATTTAGGCTGCCTTGTTCTCACCCATCGATTCCATCTTGTCATTTCACCTTTTGGACATCTTCCAGTACGGATGCTCCTGGGAAACCCATAAAGCGGAATCAAGGCTCTCTCGAGGTCTGATCAGCAATTTTGTGTTTCTAAGCAACTACAACGGTCCCGGAAACCGCTTGTTTCTGGGGACTCGAGACCACTACCAGGGAATAAGACTCTTCCAAATCAACAGGGAGAGCCGCGAGTTGGCTTTCGTATACTGGGGGAGCCCGCTGCCTTTGTTGCAAGGGGAGCTTCCCACCTATCTGTTCAACTCATACACCGACACCCTGGCTGTTCAGTTGAGCTACTCGCACCGCTCTCGTAACAGAACTGGTCGCTCCGAGATCATCTACGAGTCTTCACCCTATCACCATTTAGGAAACTCCACGCTGATCTACAGCGATAGCCAGGCCATAATTGTCACCAGCGTCAAGAAACACTTCCGATAGTTTCGGTCTCGCATCCGCTGCACCCTTACAACTTCGGCTCCTTTTACATGTCCCCGAGGAAGGACTGGAACTCCTTCAATGACGATAACCCAGAGGCATCAAGGTATGAACCGGCCTACCCTCTCCAAGTCCGGCAATTCTTCAAATCTGCCGTCGGTAGAAGCTCTACCACTTCGCCTTCGTACGAACCAGACGTCAGATCTTTCCACAGCGAACCATCCATTGGCCTTGTGTCCAAAAGCAAACATCATGGATTCAACGAACAACAACCGTTTCACTGGGGGCTTCGGTTCCTTCAACCTGTCTCCCAGGAAAGACTGGAACTCATTCAATGACGATAACCCAGAGTCATTGAGGTTTAAATCGGCCTATCCCCTGCAAGTCCAGCGATTTTTTCCACCGCTCATCTGCCGCTTCGCCTTCGTACGAACTAAGCGTCGGCAAAAACTTTCCCGCCATGGTTTTCCCCCGAGAGATACTCTACCAAATTTTCGAACATATCATCGCTCCGTTTGAAGAAGACCATGACGATAATCTTGTGCCACAATCTTTCAGGGGCAAGGGCATCCGCTTTCAGAGCTTTGGCCAGTCGGCCAACAGGACAGTATTGTATCTCATCCTGAGAATCCTCCACCTCCTTCACCTCCATCACAGGACAGAACAGACGTTGGTTGAGTTGTATGATACGGTATGATAGGGGCGATATCGATAGCGGAGGGAATGGTGGCGTTTGCTGGGCCATCTCAGAGCCATCACTTCGACCTCACATAAGAAGGGTTCTCCAGTCCTTCCTCATTACCCCGGATCTGTCTGTGGGACAGGCAGATCGGTAATGCTTGATGCGTTTTTGTGTTATAGGAAATTTTCTGCCGAAACTTAAAGATCGGAAGAATCATAATATGGTTTGCCTTGTGCCAGAGAATTGATAGACCCCAAACTTTTTAGCTATAGTGGTAAAGAGATAAAGTGAATTGCTTAACAATTTCATATACTGTCTATAAATCAACCCTACTAAAGCACGTAAACCTGCAAGTGAAGTGAAATCTATAACTTTGGTTATCAGTTTTAGAACTTGCACCAGACTGATTCCTCGATTATATTCAAGACTTTGGAAATAAATTAGTACATACGACCATACCCACTGGAAAACTCGGGATCCCGTCCGCTCTCCCATAGATAAGCCAGTGAGGGTCAGACTAGTAGTTGGGTCGGTGACGACCAGCGAATCCCTGGTGTTGTATGTTTTTTTTCTTTTATTTTTCCAATCGTTCTCTCTTTGACATCATCACGTCTTGAAACGGAGATGATGGGCTTCAGGGGTATCCTTTACTATAGTATAAGATATCTTCAAAAGAGATTCTTCTTCGTGGTCTGCAGGTTGTTGTTCGAGGTTTGAAGGTTGAGAAATACTTGATAGAGTTACTTTTCTACGTGTCATGGCCGCCCGCAATAAGCTTCTGAATTCTAACGTTATACTGTCCCCATATTGCGCAGGATGATACTATGGACAACGTAAGAACCTCCCTCGGGAAGTAGAATAGTGGTGGTGGCCTGAATGGTGAAACCGGCGGAAGGGTGGGAGCGTGTCACTTATAGTTTGAACCCCAACGTTCAAAGAACGAGTTCCGTGGTCACTATCTATGGCTCCTCAGACGTTGAAGAAGAAAGTCCTGTTGCCGATGAGGTAGCTCTGACAATGGAAATGACGGAAGGACAAGCCTCGGAGTGATGAAAACGAACCTCGTGCGAAGATGAGTGCCAATGGGAGGGGTTTAATGAGGATACGGGGTAGCAGCGATTTTTGTTATAGGCAGAACAAACAGAGCCTTGATGATTAACATGCTGCTTATCCATTGCAGGTAGTCGGTCCCGGCGTGTTTACTATTAACACAGACGCACCATACCTAAGCAATGAGAAACCAAAGTCGTAAACAGATAGAAAGAACGAATTCAGGATATCAGTGATAATCGTAGTCGACAATTATTGACCTACACAGACATTTCCATAGCAATCGTCTTGTGTGGCTCGTACCCCTTTATAACAAAATCCTCGGCCTTCCACCCATCGATACTACCTCCCTTCTCCCTCTGGATCTCGAGCGTCGGGAACTCCCTCGGCTCACGCTCCAGCTGCGTCTTGAGCGCGTCTACATGGTTAAGATAGACATGCGCATCGCCCATCACATGGGTCAAGCTCCCCGGCACCAAGTCACACACGTGCGCGAGCATGTGCGTCAGCAGCGCGTAGCTGGCAATGTTAAAGGGCACACCCAGTCCCATGTCGCACGACCTTTGATACAATTGGCAGTGCAAGTGGCCCCTTGGCTTCTCTTTTGGTGTGTTTAGTTCCCCCTCCTTATCCTGTGCCTGTGCACCACCCCGTGTCCTCGACCCCGGGTACGACACATAAAACTGCGCAAACATGTGACAAGGCGGCAGCACCATCTGGCTCATGTCCTTGGGGTTCCAGGCACTCAGAATCAGTCTGCGATCGTACGGGTTGTTGCGGAGAGTGTCGATGATGCGCTGGAGTTGGTCCACGCCCTGCCCGGTGTAATCGGTCTCGCAATCGACGTATTCGGCGCCAAAGTGTCGCCATTGGAAACCGTATACGGGACCTAGGTCACCTTCTTTGCGGTGGGAAAGACCGAGCATGTCGAGAAAGGCGCGGGAACCATTGCCGTCCCAGATTTTGACTCCCTGGGCGGAAAGCGTGGTGGAGGAGGTCGAGGCGGAGATGAACCAGAGGAGCTCGAGGAGGACGGCTTTGGTGAAGACTCGCTTTGTGGTAAGGAGCGGGAGGATGGGGGTGTAGGTGTAGTCTGGCGATGACGGATCGGAGGAGGACCCCGAGGAGGATGAGGAGGGTCGGGAAAGGGCGAAGTTTAGAGGGGTCGGGGCGAAGATGGAGTAGGTGCCTGTTCCTGTTCTGCAATGAGAAGAGGTGGGAGGTGGTCAGCTGGGAATGGAAATGCGAGGATAAGATGAATTAGGTTGGAGAGATGATTGGAGGGGAGACTGAGCGTACCGGTCTTCACGGAGTTCACCTTCGTCCAGAATTTGGCGGACGAGATCGAGGTATTGGTATTCTTCGTGACGCCTTGTTGTTGGGTTGGTGCGAGAGGAGGGCTGCGACGACGACTGCGATTGCACTGGTGCAACAGGTTCGGATGTGGTGACTGTCATTGTTGTATATAAAGTCGCGAGAGTGTCGAAATAATTTAGCTACTTTTTTTCGGATTCGTAGATAAGTTGCGACGATGCCAATTCTTCCTGCCCTGGATATTGGGAACTTTTCGGGAGACGCGTTTAAAGCGCGACTCAATTTAGTCGCTGAGATTACCCCACCCCCACTATAGTTCCCACACTCAAACGCCTGTGCAGTCTTGGCGGATGTGTGCGTGTGCACACACACGCGACTTTTTGGCAAAACGGACCATCGAAACGAAAGACGAAGATAAAGGAATTTAATTATCCTATATAAGAGACTATTCTCTTGGTAGTCTCAAGTACGCTGATTTAGAATCTTGAGTCGGTTTTCTTTTATCTCTTCGTTTAGTAGAAATATAAGCAAATAAAATCTCATTGATGGTCCGTTTTGCTAAAAAGTCGTGTGTGTGTGCACACGCATACATCCGCCAAGACTGCACAGGCGTTTGAGTGTGGGAAAGGTGGGTTTGTGTGACAGGCACCAGCAGCACGTGTTTTCGCGTCACCTCGTTGTTCAAATCAATGTTTGGCACAACCTCTTGTCTGGCAACGCGACTACTACTTTCTAGTCGGGATTGAAACACGAGAGCGGTAGGAAAACAAGGCGATGACCAGAAGAATTTTTTCAGATTCAATCACTTAAACTCATCCTTAATAGCTTCGGAGTGGGCGTGCGAACATCCTCCATCATACCGACGTATACCTTGATCGTTCCCGTCCGAGACATCTTGGTTTGGCATGATGGATCGTGGCAAGCTACCCCGGCAGAGGCTGAAGCTGCACTGTCTAGACACAGGTATGTAGTTCAGTGATCTTCGACGCCTGCAGCTGTGGTTGAAATGTGCTTCTCACATAATTTTAGCCGACCGACAGACGCGCAGTGACTGCATGAGAGTGATGAATTTTCACTGGTCACTATGAAGATGCTACACGATGAGCATCTACCGTGACAGAAGACGCTTTATTTTCTCTTCTCTCCTTGCAAAGGCAGCTAGAAAGATATATTCAGGATGACCTCATATCTTGAACTAACAAACTAACTCGACCAAAAACACGCAATCCGTCAATCAACATATAATCAAGCAGTAACCTCTGCTTTCTTCTCATGAATTGGCAAGTCCTTAGACTCCGACTCGGACTCCGGCTTCCTCTGCGTAAAGTGTCTCGGCAACCGGTTTTCCTCTTGGGTGTACAAGTATCCGGCCTCCGTCCTCGCCATGTCGTTCACCCACTGCTCATTGCCCTTCAATCCACCCTTGCCACTCGTCTCTACGCCGACTTCGGTCCACTTGGCAGCCAAGTAGAACCAGGCAAGCGCGTTACCGACAGTGCCGACCTCATCAGACACGCCCGTCCGTGCCGCATGGTGCATTCTCTTCCAAAGCTCATTATCGGTGAACAGCTCCATCAGATGACCAGCCACGGCACGCCAGTCACCAGGGGCGACAAGGAAACCATTGACCTTGTCCTTGACCTGTAGCGGGATACCGCCAACGTTGGTGACGATGACGGGTCTGCCGGCGTGCAAGGCCTCGGAAACCTTTACCTCGAAGCCTTCACGGGTGGAAAGCTGCAACGCGACGTGGGCATTGGAGAGCAAGGTGTTGATGACCTGGTCGTTGGGCTCCAGACGCATGACGCTGACGTCCCGAATCAGGTCGGGGTAATATGTCTCAAGCTGGGCCATGGTCTGATCGTAGATGAGGGAGGCGTCGGGGTCATCGACGGAACCATTGCCGCACACAACGAGCTGCGGCACGTCAGTGATGCCGGCTTTGTCGCAGCGGCGACGGAACTCAGCATACGAGTCGATAACGGTGGGGATGCCCTTGGATGGGTCGAAGCGGGCCACCTGGATGATGTACTTGCGGGCGGGCCAGTTGAGCTCCGTCATGCGCTGCGAGTGGCAGGCGTTGTTGTACAGATTACCGTAATAACCCGAGTCCCAGTGGTTGAGGTGCTTGTTTAAGCCGTCAAGCCAGTCGGTGGTGGCTGGCAAGTAGACGACCTTCTCGCGCGGGACGTTGTGAGGGACGAAACTGGGAATAGGGTGGCTGATAAACATGTCGGCGCCCTGGATGTTGCCCCACAGGAAATCCCAGATGTCGGCTTGAGGCGAACCGGCCTTGGCGACGAGGTCGCTGCGAATCTGGATGTGCGAGCGGTAGAGAACGGGGCGGTTAGGGGTATACTTTTTGATCAGGGGGATCAAGCCGGGCATTTGAGGGTCATCAATCACGACAATATCAGCACCGCCTTCCTCGGGTGCACGCAAAGGTCCGCCCTCGGAGAACCAGTATCGACTGGCATTCTCGTTAATCCAATCAATGATGGCCTGCTTCTCTTCGGCAGATACGCGCTGATCGGGATGGCTGACACCCTGCAGGATGTTGTGGATGTTTTTGGTGATGCGAAAGACACCGGGTCGTGGTTTTGGCACTGAAACAGTGTTAGTTGACCGTCTAGCGTTCCGGACAGCAAACTGCTTTACTTACCGTACCAGGTGAGGTCGACACCCAAAAGACGAGCAAAGCGTACAAGAGCGTGCCGCATAAGTGCAACACCACCGCCTTGGGGTGTTGAGCTGAAGAAGGCCATCTTGAGCTTGTTGGCACGAAGCTTCTTGGCAAATGTCAGAGTGGTTTCCCACGTTGCCGGACCGCATGTGTCTTTGTGGTTCTGGACGGTGGTAAGGTGGGCGCGGAATCCAGCATCGGTTTGGACAATGCCTCGGAATCCGACCTGGAGGAGTGGAACGAGGGAAGGGCCAAAGTGCCTAACAAGCTGTCAGTATGCTCTTCGGGGTGTAGCTGACAAGAGAAGGGGGGGCCCTTACATGATGCACTTTCGGGCCATGGAATCGGCTTGTTCATCGACTCGCTTGACATCCCAGAAGGTCGCTTCCTTGTGCTCATCATCTGGGCGCATAACGATGGGCACAATATCCACCTCGAGCCAGAGCCGCGAACAGAGAGTTGGGCTCATGTACTTGAGTGTCGTGGGGAGACCAGCACCGACGAACTTGGAAAAGTTCTCGTGCTCATACTTTTGCACTTCGGAGATGACATATTCTGCGATGAGGTCCTCGCCCATTTTCAGGGCGTCATCGAGCTCAATGTGCTTGACTGAGAAGTCAACCAGGTAGACTGTGTCATGAATGGCCAAGGCCACAACGGCCGTATGGTCATCAGCAAACACGGCAGAGATACCAAGATAGAGCGTCTATGGGACATCCGATGTTAGCATGAAACGTCGACGCAGTCAAGCAAGCCGTGGTGGGCAAGGTACTCACAGTTAGAGCAGGACCAAAGTGACCCTCCTTCTCCACCAAAGTGCTCATCTGGCGCTTACGGTGCACCGAAGTGCCCGTGGAGAACTTGCGGGCCTTTTCGAACGCCATGACTGCGGTTGCGATGGGCTTGATGCTGTGGTGATGGGGGGCAGCCGACCGGGTATCGTAGGTCTGGGTGTTGTCGCCGCTAGGAGACGTGTAGTGGCCGGTGTTGGCCTGGAGGTGGTCGAGGTGTTGTTGCTTCTGGAGCTGATGAGGAAGGGAAGGTCTGGAATTATACGCAACAGTGTCGCTGGTGGGGGCAGGCGTCTGGTCGGCCAATGGATCTCTGGGCTGAAGATTACTGAGAAGCTGCTGGACGCCAAGCGAAGGGGTAATCCGACGCGAGCTGTAGGGCCCGGAAGTATCATTCAACGGACTTGTAGGGCTTTTTGTGTCGGAGCGGGACGAGTCGTTGTCATTCGAGGCCGGGTGGTGTGGGGTGGTGTCTGCGAATGGATTTTTGAAGGCGATGCCGGCGCTCGCGGACTCGTCGGTCACGGCCTGCTTGGGTTCCCTATCAACCATTGCATCCAATTGATGGCTTCACGTTGCACTGCACGGTAAGTAGTGGCCTTGGGTGGGTGGTGTGCAGGTTCTGCAGTGTTACTTCCACTTTTTGATTAAGTATTGGGAAGTCTCTTGGCGGGCACGACCTGGGACACGGAAGGTGGAAGGTGAGGTGGTGACGCAACACGTGCGGGTAGTGCATTGTATGGGTTGCCATCCACCACCTTTGTCGCTCTCGTTTGGCTAAACCCCCGGGATTCCCTCCTTCTTTCCCGTCTGGCCATCTGCATTGTTTGGTTGATCCTTGTCAGTTTCCGACTCTCGTTCAATGATCAAGGCGGGGTTCCCTCTTTTTGGACCTCTACCTCTAGACCCCCGGTGACAGCGGTACGGGCACGGGCATATGAGGCTGTCGGGTCTTTCTGTTGTCTCCTCCTTCAACTCCTTCGATGTCTTACCAAATCCCTCTTTCACATTTACGGTGTGACAGTTTCAGTTTCCTACTTATTTCAATGACACCGGCCACACAAGTGTAAGTGTGATTTCGGAGAGTTACCTCGCAAAAGTTTACCTCCCTTGTCCGAGGGCAATTGCCACCTGTGATGACTGCCAATGTTACAATCTGAAATTGCCTGGACGGCTGCCGATCGCTTGCTGCCAAGTGAAGTCTGTGGCTCTTTGTCGAGGTACAACGGGGTTACGCTTTGAAGTTCAGGGTCGACGCTTGTCCGTAACACTCTACTTGGTATTTCCCCAGACGTGGTGGCAGCTGATCTCGACGCCATCCCACCACCCCACTGGGAGAAGGTGTCTGGAAGCTGTGAGGGGCGGTGTTGTACGGCATGGAAGCCAAGGAGAGCTGTCCCGGTACGAATTGCTCTTTGCATGAGATGTATAATGGGCACAAAGGTCGGTGAAGGAAGGAAAGCAATCACCGCATCACAACGTGATAGCCGTTGTTTTCCTTTCGGGCCACCCGCAGCATCCGGCATCGTTTCTTGGTAGAAGAGGCATGTCTCGCGGGGGGAAAGCTGTTGGACGCCGGGAAACGGGTGATGGCTGAGGTGATCAAGGAGAGCCAGTGCACTTGCAATGTTTCGGATAAAGTGTTATTGGTTCAGACAAAGTCACCTGGTTGTCAAGCTCTAACCTGTGTCTACCTGAGATCCCGGGTATATCGGGGCGGCCGGTGAGGCTGATTAGGGGGGTGTGGTTGTCCTGAGTCGAAACTGGGCGGCGTATCTCGTATCCTATCCTGTATGGTCAGAATCTCCAATCCTTTGGCCTCGGAAGCTGGTCGCCTTTTCACGATGATGATGTACTTGATACCCACTTCGCCCGCTGTAACGATGTAGTGCTACAGACAAGCTGTAGCTCCCTTACCTAGTGCCCTGTTGTTGTGTGCAGATCATGCTTCCATACGGCGAACTCGGAACTGGGAACGGGGACATGGTCGTACCATCGCTTCCGGGGTACTCGTACCTAGCTCTTCGGGAAATGAACCAAGAATGATACAAGTTGGAATGGCATCATACGATGAATCTGCTGAGGACTAGCAAGTGGAAGGTGCTGAGCGATCGAGCTGGGCATCTTTTAAGCCCAACTTCCAGATACCATCCAGCCCGGGCCCTCCAGGCGAGAATACGAACATGGCGAGTTTAATTGATGCTAGGTACGGTTTCCACAGAAGTCCCATCATCTGACCGTTGAGGTTGTCGTCTTCGGGTCTCATCCGCTATTACGAGCTAGGCCCTAATAGTGGGGTTGAAGCCTCAGTGCGGGGTGAAAGCGGGACATCACGACTTCGCCAAGCCGCTAGAAGAGACAGGCGTGCCGGGGCAGCCCCCGGCGCTTTCCAGCGAGCCAAGTCCTTGTGGGTCAGACATCTGCGTCATTTTAACGGCGACGACGAACGGGTTCTAACGGCGCCCGGCCGGCATCGGGTTAGGTGACTTGGGCAGTGGCGCCCTCCGAGAACAAAAAAAAAGAAAGGCTGATTCCTTCCATTGTAACATGCCATTGGATCGAGCCATGTCTCAAAAAGCTGCAAGAAGCAGAAGTTAAGCGAAATGTAGAAGATGCTGGACGAGTGCCCAATTTCTTCTTCACTCGTCTAGACAATTCCCAGCAGCTGGTCACGAGTCATGTGGACCGACTGATGCTTCATCGTCCGACCGACAGCGATAACCTCACCTCGGCGCCCCCCACAGCCGCAAAGACAGGCACAGACGACGAGCGATTTTGTCCCTCAGATTTGGGAACCGGCATCCCTGTTCTTCGTGAACCCATTTTGCGGGTAAAAGGCCATCACAAGCCTGATCATCATCCAGGAACACGGTCGTGATGTTGTACACTTCGGTCCCACCCAGTAAAATCAACTCTCAGATGGCTCCCAATTTATTTTCATTCCTTTCTCTTATTTCACGCGTAGCCACGGGACCCCCCC
>NW_009799103.1:900841-926530 GCF_000213175.1 Neurospora tetrasperma FGSC 2508 | reverse complement strand
TTTTTCTCTTCTTCNCATTTTTTTTTTCCTTTGCAGGAGCAATTACGATCGATAATGAGGTAACACGGCTCAACCACTACGACATTGATTGCATCGTAGCAAATTCCAATCGGTTCTGCTTGTAGTGCAAGAACACTGCGTTGCCGCCCCAGATGTTTTGTGATGATCGAAGACCAAATCAGCTTGAAACATGGTTGTATGAGCCTAGCAACGTAAATTCTGAGAGAAGCCACGGAAATCGTTCGAGTTCCCTGCTCGCCTAGCACATTTGCATTGTATTTCGAAAGAGGCAGTGAATGTCGTAAAAACGAAGAGCAGGCGCAAAAAGACAAGTGGTAAGAAGTAGCTGACTGGATGTCAAAAAGGAAAACTGTTATAACAAGAGGTACTAGGGAATGCAAGGTGTGAGGAAAAGGAAAAGAGAAAAAAAAAAAAAAAAAAAAAAAAAGGACACCGTAATTGTTGACCGCCCCTTCCATTGCTTCCTCCATTCTCCCATCCGGCGAATCTGATGATATCCCGATATCCACGGAGGGGAAGGCATGACTTGCACTGATCGACAGGTACAGGACAACGGTGCACGTACCAAGGAACCATAGAAGTTGCACGCTGAATAACTTGGGAATGCTACGAGAGCTCTAGTGATTCCGGGACATTGTGGCGCGCAGACACTGACAATCACCATTTTGTCTATTGTTGGATTGACTGTTGAAAGGAAGCGCAAGACATTTCCCTGTTTTAAAACTCAAGCATGTGAAATGCGATGGGCCTCTAACTGAGCTGCGGCATGATTTGGTCACTTGCTGATAGTGGGGTAACAAACTCACAGCTCTGGACGGTTCTTGGCCGAACGGAACCATCCACCTTTCTCTTCCACCCAGTCCCGTCGAAACAACAACACAACATCACATGCGCTGACCCGAATACGACACAATTCCTTTACTAGCAGTGCTGAGTATATGGGAAATATATGTACCACCCTGCGAGAGGACTTCTTCGGCGCATCTCAGCCTCATGCTCTGCTCTGCTGCGTCTGAGGTTGATCGACGATGTTGAGATATCGTCGACGCCTTCCAGTAGGTATTCCATGCCATTCACATTCAGACCTTCAACCACGTTGACTCTTCCAGGCGTCCTATTCGCCAAAAAGGCATCAAGATTGTGGCGTTTCGGGAGGCAGGTACCAATGGCGTATATCTTGGCTTTCTTCTTGGCGCTTTGCTTCTTGGCATCTCTTTTCCCAACGCCGGGAGTTCGAGTCACTGACCCACGTGTGTCGACGGCGAGCGTTGATTTCTTCATTCTCGACATGTCAACGCCACTCTGCCGACCCATTGGCAATACATAAGCATTCAGCTCTTCGCCCTTGGCTTTTCTTGGCTGCTTCGGCCAAGACCTTTTCTTTTACTCTTGTTATTGTCGTTGAGCCTTTCTTCCTCGGGGTAGTTCCTCTCCTGGCGCAAGCCCACCCGCATTGGAGATATGGGATGGACGTGTTGTGTGTTGGACGAGGTGATTTGCTGGAATCACTACTTGTATGGGATGATCTTGGGCTTAGAGAGTGTTTGACCATGGCGGACTTGTTCAATCACGGCGGGACTATGTTCGTTATGTGTGGATATCGACTTCTGTGTGGTTCGTCCAGCAGCTCTGAAAGTGGGAGACACTCGAGGAGAACTCAACGCCGAGCTCAAGAAACTTGACCAAGTGGTCAATATCTTGAGCTTAAGGCCAGATACCTACCGTGGATATCTTTTGAAGGCAGAAGATACCTGCAGTCTTCTCAATGGGGCGGACCTCAGGTGGCACGTCTGCGAGGAAGCCCTCCAAGCGTTCAAAACGAGACAAGCAGTAAGTATCATTGTCCAATCTTCCTTTCAAACCCCTTTTGGCTGTTCACAGGAATTGATTGCACTCACTGCCACATCACTGTCACGCGCCTCCAGCCCTCAATGATTCAAGGGTTTCCATGCAATCATGTTCGCTGCAGAAGCGAAGCACGTTCACCATCCCACGCCTCTTGACGGCCAATGTTACCTCCAGCCTTCTCTGGAGGAGTCGATCGAGATGTTGGTGGGTGAACGGTACCTGACCTACCAATCCTTCTTTTCCCATTTCTTTTCCCCCGGACTCCACTTCCCCAAGGGTTCACGGTCTTGTCAGTACGGTCTTGTTCGACAAAAGATCACTAGCATGATATGCACTCGCCACGCGCCGAGCACGCCCAGAACCGAAAACGATGAAGATTCTTCCACCACGGCGGGCATGCCCAGAAGCAGTTAACAACAATGTCGGCATCAGCCAACATCACCACCACCACCACGGCTACCACCACTATCCTCACACCATCTCACCCATTCCACCTCTTTGCCACACCGTCAATGTGTGTGGGGCAAACGAATATGCAGCAGTTAGGTCCTTGGCTGGCGAACACCAAGGAACATTCACATCCTGAGATACCACACACGTGTGCCCGACCCTTGGATGGAACGCCCCCCCTACGCAGTCCGTTGGTTTTCGACAGGACGTACCTGTTGCAGCCTTGCTGCAGTACTCTATGCACGATCAATCCATCCCGCGTGGTCTTGTATATCCTACATATATGGCCCCAACCATGGAAACGATCCAAGCCCAATCCTGTCTTCTCTTCAGCAGCAAGCCGCTCACCAAACAAAAACCGACAACCCGAGCAAGCATAAGAGCTTCTCAAAGAGACGCTCGCGTGCCTCCCCTCACGCGACCTACTACTCTCTTTTCCTCATTGTTCTGGTTGAAGTAACTTGTCGTTCAAGATGGTCCTTCATCAGTTCGATTATCTCCTTGCCATCGGCACCATCTTTGCTGCCCTTGATGCTTGGAACATTGGTATGTCAAATAACACCACCTGCCCCATATCCAACCAAGCCCTTGCAACATTCACTGACAACCATTCCCTCCCACAACAGGAGCCAACGATGTTGCCAACTCATGGGCCACCTCGGTCGCCGCCCGCTCCGTCACCTACCTCCAAGCCATGATCCTCGGCTCCATCATGGAATTCGCCGGTTCTGTTGGCGTGGGTGCCCGCGTAGCCGACACCATCCGCACTAAAGTCGTCGACACCACTCTCTTTGCCAACGACCCGGCCCTCCTGATGCTGGGCATGGTTTGCGCCGTTGTTGCCTCTTCCCTCTACCTGACCATGGCCACTCGCTTCGGCCTGCCCGTCTCCACCACCCACTCCATCATGGGCGGTGTTATCGGCATGGGCGTTGCGGCCGTCGGTGCCGACGGCATCCAATGGGTCGGCTCGAGCATCAACGACGGCGTGGTATCGGTCTTCCTGGCCTGGGTCATCGCGCCCGGCCTCGCCGGCGCCTTCGCGTCCATCATCTTCCTCGTCACCAAGTACGGCGTGTTGCTCCGTTCAAACCCGGTCTACAAGGCCTTTGCGGTGGTGCCCATTTACTTCGGCATCACCGCCTCACTGCTCTGCATGCTCCTGCTCTGGAAAGGCGGCAGCTACAAGGTGACGCTAAGCAACGCCGAAATTGCGGGCACCATCATCGGCGTCGGCGCCGCCTGGGCCTTGCTAGTCACCATCTTTTTGATGCCTTGGCTTTACCGCGTCGTCATCCTCGAGGACTGGCAACTCCGCTTCTGGCACATTCCTCTCGGCCCCCTCCTTCTCCGCCGCGGAGAGGTCCCGCCCCCGCCTGCGGACGGCTCCGGTGTCGTCCAGGATTTCTATGCCGGTCGCTTGACAAAGGAGCAACTCGCTGCCCGCCGTGCCGCTCAAACCGGTGACTCGGAAATGGCCGCCGGTGCCGTGGTATCCTCCACCTCCAACCCCTCGGCCCCCACCGACGGCGAAAAGGGGGCCACCATCACCAAGGACGACTCCTCCTACTCGCACGACCATTCCGAGCCCGCCCCGGCCCAACCCCAAATCAAGACCATCGTCGGTCCTCGCCCGGCCGGTCCCTGGCACTCGGGTGCCGTCCTTTTCTGGTACGTCAAATGGGCTTTGTTCCGCGGCATCGACCAAGACGTCCTCTCCTCCCAGCAAGAAAAATCCGTCATCTCGTCCGACGTTGAGGAACTCCACGCGCACGCGGCGCACTACGACAACAAGACCGAGTACATGTACTCCTTTTTGCAAATCATGACGGCAGCCGCCGCCTCTTTCACGCACGGCGCCAATGACATTGCCAACGCGATTGGCCCTTATGCGACTGTTTTCCAGCTCTGGAAGGACGGCGCTCTTCCCGAGAAGGGCAAGGCGGATGTTCCCGTGTGGATTTTGGTGTTTGGTGCTTCCTGCTTGGTGATTGGCCTGTGGACGTATGGGTATAACATCATGAGGAACTTGGGCAACCGGATTACGTTGCAGAGTCCGAGCAGAGGGTTTTCGATGGAGTTGGGGAGTGCAGTGACGGTTATTTTGGCTACTCGGTTGAGTAAGTATTTTTTTTCTTTTGTTTTATTCGGGAATGCCGATGCATGGGGCGAACTTGCTTGCTAACGACGATTGACTTACAGAGCTACCTGTGTCGACTACGCAGTGTATCACGGGCGCTACTGTCGGTGTTGGTCTTTGCTCGGGCACGTGGAGGACCATCAACTGGCGCCTTGTGGCTTGGATCTACATGGGCTGGTTCATCACTCTGCCTGTTGCCGGCATCATTTCGGGATGTTTGATGGGTATCATCATCAATGCTCCTCGCTGGGGGTATAGCGGCTGAATGCATGCTGTGGGGTGGATGGCGGAATGGAGGTGCCGCCCGACAAAAGAAAACAGGAGTGGGTGTAATGAAGGAGGGCTGGAAAAGAATTGGAACTGTTTAGAATTTGTGTTGTATTCCTTTGAACTACGCCGCCGCAGATGGATATGTAGTAGATAGCTGTTGCTGGTTTTGTGCTATTTTGTGAGGCTGTTATACCCCAGGTAGTACGCTATTCTGAAATCAATATCAATCCAACGCTAATTGAGAACATAAACATGGCGAGCTCCTTGTGCTCTCCATGATCAATTTCTGTTCCTTGCCAGCTTTCAATCATCGACGTAGTCATCTTCTAGCAGGAGCCTCCGGAGTGAAGGCCACTCGTAGGACTCGGGCGTGCTCTCATCGGATGGGGGAGTGCTGTCACCATAGCGCTTCGAGCCAAGCCTGGGAGGCAAGGATTTGATCCACAAAGCCCTTTCCATACCCGGCTGTATCTCGCTCAACTCGCTGTTCAGAATATGGATTTTATCCATAATGTGTGGACACGGGCACCTTCGTTGGAATCCCAACAAATTTGCTCGTTGGAAGTCATTCTTTTTCAAAAACGTCTCCTCCGGCTCCTTCCATGGTTCTTCCCTGAAAGCCGATGCGACCAGATAATCGAAGCCTCTCTCCCACAAGTGTTGCTCAGTCTGTTTCAGAAGCTGGCTTCCGACGCCCATTCGACGCACAGAAGCATGGACATGAATCGCAATGTAAACAACGTCGTCACGACGCTCTTCTTGGTTCCAGTCGTCCTTCAGGATGCCAATTGCAAAACCAACGATCCAGTTTTCTCCCGTTGCGAGCTCGGCGACGGCAACCCATAGCATCCCTTTTATAAGGCAATGATTCAAGAGCTCTCCCGTATATGTCGTATACCTGGCGCGCAAAGGCAGCCATGTTCTCAATCTCACGGAGGTCCTCAAGTTCAGGGTAGAGGCAATTTGGACCTTCTTCAGATGAGGAAGATCTCGCGGCCGACCCAGGCGGATAGATATGTCCATGTCGATATGCTGGGGTTGAGGGGGGAGCAATTCATTGGCAAAGACGAAAGAAGATATGCTTGGAGGAGCGCGCGGACCGTCATCTTCGGGTCGAGGTTGCCGGATGCGGCGAGAGTGGATCCCGTCGACCTCAAATAACCCGGCGGAGGGATCCCTTGAAGGAAACTGGGGACGGTTATACGTCGGAATTATGAGTCGTAGAGCCGGTCGTCCTGGTCGCTCCACTGGCGGCATACTGCAGTGTCGAGTATCGTTCACGGACAAGATATTAGGTTTTTCAGTTAATGTCTCTGCTGGGCAAGGAAAGGTTGGAAAGAAAGCACCGGAGGTTATCGTGTCCAAGCCGGCTTAGAGGGGAGAGACAAACAGAAGAGAGAACGGCAATTGGACGTTTGATGATGACGACGATGAGGGTAATGCCAGATAATGCTGATGACGATGACGATGGTGAGGACGCAGAGTAGAGGAGCAACGTGGGAAAGACGGTGACTAGACATTGTTCACTTGAATTCGGAAGTAGAATCCTTATAACCACCCATGAAGGCTCACGGGAAGATGAGAAACGTAGCTGCCGGGGCGACTTTCAGGGCCAATGCCGGAAGCATCAGAAAGAGCTCAGTGTTTACTTGGCGATTGGGGGAAGAACTGGTGTTGGTGAATGGTAAGAGGTTAGGGAAATGAAGGGAATGTTGCTTCAGTGGCGAGGTATGTAGCATGCTGATGCTTTCAAAGTCAAACTTGACCCAAGCCATCATACAACATCTCTCGTGGTGCACTTGAGGGTGAGGGAAACAGCATCACGGCGGCGGGCGGTTGTGGCTGCCTCGGTACTGGCAAACTCCTGCTTGGAGGTGCGGACAAGACTGCGGAAAGCGACAGACAATACACCATGTGGAAGGCGTGGATATGGAGGATTGCCTCGATCGACACGATGGAATAAGATGCGCTTGCATTTTGAGACTGAGGCTCGAGAGGAGTTGCTGCACCTGGCGTTGACGATGTCAATGTCGAGGTCGAACACGGAAGGGAAGTCGAGGGTGTGCAGTGATGCCGCCTGGTCGACAGCTGACAGCATGAGCCCACCGCAACAGAGCGCACGAGCCACCCAGGAATTTTGGGTGGAGCCAGCAGGGAAATTGCACCCGTGCACAGACCCCTTCACCAAGGCTATTTAACATTGGCCCCCTCCCCTCATTCTTAGAATTTTCTTTCCTCTTTTTTTTCTTCATACTTACCTTGGTCGATTGCGCGGAGATCAAGAACACCGCGTAGTATGGCGGAGGGCCTGCATTGCACATCGTGGTGCCAGCCGCCATGAATTGTCCTTCGGGGCCGTTCCGGCCGTAATTTTTGATGTCAATCCATCATCCATTTCGGATATCTTTTTTCACTATGCTTGCTGCTCACGGGTGGTACCATGGAGAAGAAGCCATTCGCGTTCTTGCATGCCTATGAGGAGTTTGTCGTATGTCCGGTACTCGGCGTTTACATATAAACATTTCGACAAACGCGCAACCAGCTCGGCCCGCATCACGGTTAAAACGAGCGCCATCTCGCCAAAAAAGCGCAACAACCACCACTTGTTCCAAATCTTTGTTCCGACCGCACCCAATTCCAAAATGTTTTCCTTTCTATTTACACAGCGCCAGGCAGTCAACATAGTCAAGACAGTTGGAGCGTGTTTATGATCTACAAGCCTGCCGCAAACTGACAACGTCAAGGACGGCCAAGAATTGTCCACTGGCTCCTGGAGACAATAAGTGAATGGAATGGATGCTGCAATTTGAGGACGCCGTATCATCATGTTCTCAACTACTTTGGCTGGCTGGCGGCCAGTCGTCCGTATCGTTCGGGGGACGGTATGCCTGTAGTGGGCAGCTTTAACCCCCCCCGGCCTCTTCCCTCTTAGACAGGAACAGCCAACCCCCTACACAACCTGCCTTTCCCTCCACTATCTTCAAGCTTGGCTCCGCAAATCGCTGCGAATTTGGCCGCCTGGAGCCACGGGCGGGGTTTACAAAGATGTTGGACACGGAGAGAATAACATCACCGGCTTTACCCTGCCACCGGGAATCAAAGTAGCGACAGGCGCTGCTAGATACGCCATGTGCCGCTTCGAGGAAGTGTTTGGGCAGGATGCGGATGTGTCTCGACCTGAGCGGCGCTTGGAGGCCAACGAAGCTGCCAGACTTGAACTGGAAACATCCGAGAAGAATGGAGCAGCTCTACGAGAGCTGGGAGAAGCAGGAAGGACACTAAGAGAGAGGGAAACTACGCTGATTTTTCGGTCAGAGTGGATGGGAGGTGGGGGAGCGAGGGAATCCCCGGGTGTGTTTATGGAGGGAGAGGGCGTTTAGAATTTCTATTGAGGGTTGATGGTAAACTGGAAGAGCTCTTGCGATCGCCACAAAGGGAGCACCATGCGCATCATGGAATCGATTCTCGGACAGATGTCTTGCAACGTATGAACGACGGTCTTCCCTACTATCAGTGGACAGACTCCGTACTATACACACCCGCAACAGAATGCCAGACTGGAACAAAGAGAAGAGACAGGTGTCGCGGTCGACTAGCAGCTAAACTCCCACTCAACGCCCTCCCACCCCTCCCTCTTCTTCAAAACCACCTCTCCACCCTCCAACCCCGGCAACGGCTTTGCCGTCTCGCCCCTCTTGGAGTCGCCCATCTTCAACTTACTTCTATCCAATCCCTCAATTTCAAAGCCAATTGCCAACGCCGCCATCAACGCCAAATTCTCGGTAAACGCAAAATGTCTTCCCGGACACATGTGCTTTCCACCGCCAAAGGGGACGAAGGCCGCCTTCCTCTGCCTCTCCACCTTTGGACCCAGCTCCTCCCACATGAACCGACGGGGGTTGAAACCCTCAGCATCAGCGCCCCAGACGGCGGTGTTCCGGTGGACTACCTTGGCAGGCATCATGACATTGGTGTCAGCCTTCAGCATGTAGGAACTTCCCGAAACGGGGTCGGTGAGCATCGTATCCTTGAGCACGCGTCGGGCGGTAACGATCTGCGAGGCGAGCCGGATGGATTCCCGGAAGCAGGAGGCGAGAAGTGGGCACTTGGCGTCGAGGCCGGTGGCGGGGATGGTGATTGTTCTTGTTCCCATGTCCTCACCCGAAAGAGCTTTTTGACTATTGCCAAAGACGGCCAGCAAAGCTTCGGCGCGAATTTGTTGTAAGAGATCAGGGCGCGTCCAGATTTCGGCGATGCACCAGAAGAGAGTGGATAGAACATTGGTAGTGGCGACAAGGGTGATGGCTACTTCATTCTTGGCTAGTTCGTCATCGGGAAGATCGTATCTCTTTAGCAAACGAGTGCGAGCGCGGATGAAGTAGGAGGTGGACGGGTCAGTCTCGTAATGGCGCGCGCTGAAGTAGGAAAGAAGTGCGGATTGGACTTTGTTGCGGGCGAGATAGGCGCGGCGGGCGACGATGGATGGGAGGACCCCGAGGACCAAGGGGCCGAGGTGGGATTCGAAGTCCCTGTGATGTTTTGGTGGTGGTTAGCTTTGGCTAAGAGAAGGTAAGGGGAAGGTAACGTACCACTGGGCGTCAATGACTTGGTGGTCCTTGAACGGGTTGTGCTTCTCTCCCCACAATGCTTTTGATGTGGATCTGCTAAGAAGTGACTGAAGCCAGAGAAACATGTTGGGAATCTTGGTGCCCTTCTTGGAGTCCACATCGTTCAAGGTATCGGCCATGGTCGCAAGAGTGGTGCTGGCCAATTTCTGAAGGTTGTCTCCCGAGAGCGCGGACTTGAAGACCTGTTCCATGTCGCCCATGATGTTTGGGTGGACGCCATCCTTTCCGAGGAGCTTGTCGACCGTGCCTTGTTTGACGCCAAAGATGCGCGGGACGAAATCCACCATGAAAGACTGCGCGTCCATGTCCTTGGCCTTGAGAGCGGCCTGTTGTAGGGGCGCATCGAAGATAACGTAGAGTTTCTGGTTACCGATGGGGAGAGTTGCGATGGGCAAATGGTACCGCGTGAACAGCTCGCTGAAGTAGTTGACTTGGTGGTTCAACAGACCAAAGAGGTGGCCGATTACTGGGAACCTGGGCTTGATGAGGGGTGGTTCGGACGGATCATGAGGTGGTGAGATGGTGAGGAGCAAGTACGACAACAGTACGGCGACGCCGCTGACGAGGAACTGGACTGGCGAAGTTTTGCTTTGGACCCAGATCATGGGAATAAGGCCCTTGATGGCGGCAATACCGGTGTCGAGGATGCTCTCGATCTCAGCTACCGCGTCTGCCATGGTGGAGGGCATTGTGACAGTTGTTGTGGTGGCAGCCAGGTGGTGCAGCTGCAGGTCTGGGAACTCGAAGCCAGAAACAGCAGAGCATCAAGAAATCGGATGTGCACAGTTCGGATGGTTTTGTGTTGTTCAAGGCACCGGTTTGTGGACGTTTGATGGAAGACTCGGGTGGGCCCGTTGTTGGCATTGTTCTCTTGCCATTGTCGACACACGGAAATTTCGGTTTGTTTGTTTGCTCTCAACCATGGCGACGTATCCAGACAAAGCTGCGGGACTAACCTAAGCTGCAAGGGCGCAACAGGTGGTGGATGATTGCGGACTTACATTTCTGATGGCTACTAGTGCTTGATAGTCTCGAGATTGTTGACTGCTGACTGTAAGACTTGGCCGAGCATTGTTTTTATCTCCAACAGTCAGTCTGGGATGTTGCAGTGGTGGTTGATTTGGTGAAGGTTCGCACATGAATATTTCTGCAACGGCATGGTGCCTGCCGCTTTCCCCTCGCTGCCGAGTCAAAGTGGCTGCATGACGGGATGCCCTGGTGCGGGACAGGAACTGTCCGATTGAAACCCTCACGGATACAGCTGAGACAGTGACCGAGACTGCTCGAGTTCAGACTCTTTGAGCTTATCGAGATGTCTCAACAATAGAAGGAGTCAACGAAGGAAGTACTTGGATATCTAGGTACTGTTAGGGTATGCGTCACGATCAACAGTGGAAAGAGCAGCCACCCAGGTGCATAACTCCCCTGGTGTAAGTGTTAAGGGATACATCAGCCTGACTGCAATTTACTAACAAGGGGTACATTCCCGAGATGTCGATGCATCCAGCTCGCATCTGCTCTGGATGCAAGACACGTCACACACCGAAGCTGCGACCTACCTACCATCAGCAACGATGGAAAGCGCATTCAGCAGCCTCATACTTCTGGGATAGAAGCTGTCGCAAACTGATACCTTTTTCCCAGCCAATTGTACTCTTCAACAGAGCCCCTCATTCCACCTGTCCTCGGCTACCTCTACTTAGTTCTCTTCAATCGCCAAGCATTCCCCTCCCCAAGGCAGACATCGTCCCTAGAGGTAGTTGGGCACCAGTTTGGCCCAGACGAGGCGTGTCCAATGATTGTTGTTTACTGCGTATTCCCTACGCAGATCCAAAGCCACATGGTACGTATTCTAGTAATGATAGCTTTGCGAGACTGCTCGATAAGTTAAGTGCACATGCTAACCAGCGCCTTCTGTTGGGTCAAGGTCAGATTTCCATGGAGCTTGGGGGGAACGAGGCCTCTTGACCGAGACCAACGTGGAAAAATGGAAAGGCAAGGCACGAATGCGCTGGTAGCACAACGGGGAAACAACACCCAACCCTCTTCCTTTTAGCGAGGCCAAACCAACACCGGCCATCCAATCGTTCAGTTACATCTTCGTTCTGTGTACATCAAGTACACTACAGTAGAGCTGCAGCTCAGCTTTCGCAAGGACCATCACAGACATATCAACGTCACAGCCCGAAGCAGATGGTATATAAGCATCGCGAGTTCCTACATGTAGGTAGTGCTTATAACGTTGCCCGACGTCAACTGCCACTGTCACTCTCCCTGAACCTCCGAAGAAACACAGCGTAACATGCCACTGTAGCATCCGGGAACAAACAGCCAACAACCCCGCTGCAACCAC
Source organism: Neurospora tetrasperma FGSC 2508 (assembly GCF_000213175.1). Lineage (NCBI taxonomy): Eukaryota > Fungi > Ascomycota > Sordariomycetes > Sordariales > Sordariaceae > Neurospora > Neurospora tetrasperma. Next base: position 914,820 of record NW_009799103.1, on the reverse strand, counting down.
AGAAGAACCTCCCCAACCTGGCCACATCCAACATTCATCTCACTGTCTCTGAAGCAGATGGATCAACATCAACAACCAACTCCTCCTCGTTACGATCAATACGTCGATCCCCTTCCTCCCACCGACGCTTGGGCTTGTTTTTTGTCCGCGAGATATTCACAGAGAAAAACCTTGTACCAAGGTTTGACGGCAACAGAGAAGGAGCTGGTCCGGAAAGAACTCCGTCGTGTTCGCTACTTGAGGGAATATTTCGAGACCCTACGCCTGTCCCCCAAGCCCAACAGCGCTCCCTTGGTTGTCTTGCTCGATGATTCTCGAAGGCGTTGGAAGCAACAGGCAATACAAAATTCCAAGGCGGCACTAGCAAAGTGCGACAAGGAATTAGCACAGCCAAATTGCTATCATAAGCCTCTTCTGCAGCGAAACCGTTCTCTTTTGCTTCAGGTTCAGCAATGGTCAACACAGCCGGCCGAAGACCAGCAAAGGAAAGAAGAGCTGGACCCGGAAAATTACATCGACGGACTGGGCGCACCCGACGATAGCATCGACGACAATCCGCGCGATCCCAACTATGGCTACAATGGTTGGGTGATTGTGTACGAAAAGGGACGAGGCGGAGTGACCCTCGACCACCCTCTCTGTCATGGTCAGTACCCCCATCAAAAGATCTCGGTCCAGAAGCTGCTTTATGACATAGCCAATACACCACTCAAGCGCTCGGAGGACAAGAACCAGTTACGCTACTTTCATCTCCAGGCGAACAACATGAAGTGGGTGGAAGATGCCATTGCAAGATACTACGGTGAAGCCTCGGGATTAGATCGTCAACGCAGCACAATCATACGTGAAAGGGGGATGTCCAAGCCCACAAATCGTTTGTCAAACACCGAGAAGTTATTAAAGCGCGAACTTTGGCATGGACAGGAACGCGGCGGTATCGGTACACATCTTCCACCTCATGCCCGCCAAATACGACCTCGTTGCGCTGTTGTCCCATCCGCGCCATGCGCCCCACGGACACATTCAACGTTGGGTTTGCCGATGAGTGCTACCACCAATACAAACGACGTGGTGCTCTTTATGCCATACCTACACTGGGAAATCGAGAAACGACTCACAAGAATGACGAATGTCATACGCAAGACACGTCAGCAGAAGGAAGAAACTTATTACATGGAGCGTCAAAACAAGCGTCGAGGAACCTGGGGTAGTGTCGTTGATAAGGTCATGACGGCACGTGTCCTTAGACAGGACAGCATACCTGACGACACATTTATCAGCGACAAATCCATGGATGATGCTCCTTCCTGGCGTCCCAGTAGCCGACTAGGCACTTATTTATGGCATGCAGCGAAGCTCTTTCAACTGATCGACGAGGCCGCCGACTGGCGACTGATCAATGATCATCTTTATGGCGAGTCCTCCCTGCATCCGAGACGCACGCTCGAACAATACAGCAGCTGGACTGCAGATGATACAACCAAGCGAGACCGACAACAGGTGGTTTATCGTGGGACCTGGATGAAGAACGATTTGGAGTCTATTCCGAGAGTAGTAATGGTTGACCAACTGTGGATGTGGATCCTGGATGAGAGTAAGTTTCGCTACGCATGATATGTGTTTCCAAGCTAACCTCGTGGGTGACAGATACCATCATCACCGCATTTCCTCGGAGATGGGGCCGCAACAAACCTGATCCCTCTGCAGTCCATCGAGCAATCCGGGACTACATGGCATCTGTCGATAAAGGCCAGATCAATTCGATCTACGATCTTGCTCTCATCATCGTTGATGAATGTTCCAAAGTCATCTTCGACAGGACCAAGCCTGATCTTCGGCCAGAGGTAGTGGACATATTCGGTTCCGCCATATCCAAAATTGTTCGTCTAATGTACCCCTTGTTACGTACGATGGCATCGCTAACACACGGGACCCTAGGCGGAAAAGAAGACGGAGTCATACGAGCGGTTCGGCCGTGACGTCAAGAGGATGAACACTCAGGATCCGCTCGAAACCTCCGAAGAACTGCTTCGCAAGTCCCTCAACATCAAGTACGAATGGTCCGTCCTAATGGAAGCCCAGAGTGTCATCGACCAGCTACAAATCATGCAAGAGATATTTACACAGCAGATTACCATCATGACGGACTTTGAGAAGGTATTACGTGGATTGGGTTCTGGGGTTCCGTCTTCTCAGTTGGACGGACTGACCTCTACTCTTGAGCGTGCCAGCTCTCTGCTAACTGACATGAAATCGAATCGTGATGAACTCGCTGACCTTGAGAAGAGGCAAGCTAAAACACGGACCCAGATCCGGGAATTGCTTGACATGAAACAACAGCAGTCGGGAATCATCGAAGCCAAAGCGGGTATTCGACGAGCAGACGAGAGCGTCCTTCAAGGGAGGTCAATAGTAGTCTTCACTGTTGTGACCATCTTCTTTCTACCATTATCATTCTTCGCCACCATGTTCGGTATGAACGCACGGGAACTAAACGATGGACATATGGGAATCGGCACCCAGCTGTTGCTAATGCGTGAGTGAGTCCCATTAGTTCTGAGTTTTGGATGATTAGGCTGACCAATCCAAAGTCTTTCCCTCACTTGGCATTACAATTCTCTCACTCGCGCTTGCTTTCAGTACTCGGGCTCGAAGCCTCATCTTTGGCGGCTGGCGGTCGTTTGTGGGTGGACTGCGGAAGCCAGTGGCATCTACGCATCAGTTGAAGGAAGCGTCGGCCCATACGTTACGGGACTTTATGCTGGAGAAACTCAGGGAACGGGATGTGCAATATGGTGAGAGTCTGCAGGAGCTACCGATCCACGAACATCGGGAAGCACCAACCGAAAAGAGGCCGGGAACTTGGGCATCTGGGAAGTTTAGCAGTGGTAGCTTGTCACATCTGTGGACTCGGAGGCGATCGCAGTAATTATTTGGTTCAATGGTATCAATATGAGTAGTCATAATATGCATGCATTAACTCAAGAAGTGTTTCCGTTCGGGGCATTGCTGCCGTTGCCGTCTATCCCCATTCGCATCACTTAGGGTATCCAGCCGTCCAACATTGACACCAAAATCACCATGATTCCCCCTCAACAAAGCAGGCAAACGCAGTCACGCCCGTAAACTCCAAAGAAACCAACCACCAACCTCCTTCATCACCCAACAATGCCGCTCACAATCTCCAACAAGCGCCCAGAAACCTCTTCATGTGCGGTAATCACCCCCCAATTCCCATCCAGCTTCCTTCCCCGTCCATAATCAATTGGCCTCCCCCACAGATCCGTCACCTTCCCTTTCCCCGCCGTCGCCTCGACGTAAATCAGCTGTGCGCCCGCGTGGTCCCAGATATAGGTGGCCTTGGTTCTCGGCTTGGGGATGCGCACTTGCACGTGCGATGGCCCGCCAAGGATCATGGCTACGTATCGCATGTGTGACGAGTACAGCTCGGTGCCGGGGAAGGAGTAATTGGGTACGCCGGCTAAGGTGGCGACGCGGGCGACGAGGGAGGAAGAGGTTGCGGGGGTGGAGAGGGAGTCGATGAAGTGGAGGTTGGACATGTCTGGTGGGGTGGTTTGGGGATTTTTAGTGATGGAGGAGGACTTGGTGAGGGAAATTGCGGGGAGAAGGTCCGTTTGGGAAGTCTGGTCGGCGATGGGCCGGATAGTAGCGCCTTGGGAGCGCACGGCACTGAGGAGGATGCCGTTTGTTGTTTGTTGTTCATCCTGAGCGTCAGGGGATGGGGTGCTTTCCTCGGAGATTATGTACGTGGCTGTGCAAATGTTGGCTTGCGGGGAAGCGGAAGAGGAAGAGGAAGAGGAAGAGGGGAGAGTAATGCCGAGGTTGGGGCAGCCCAGAACGCCAACCACTTCCCGTCCACCCTCAATCAAGCACAGGCTCACAGCATACTGCTGCCCGCGCATGAACGCCGCCGTGCCGTCGATGGGATCCATAGCCCAGAAGCGGGCGGTGGGTGAGCCGGTGCCACGCCCGCCTAGGTCAATGAGGGATAGCATCTCGGGGATGGTTTGCGGGAGTGCTGGTGAGAGTGCTTCATCACCTGACTCGGTGGAGGCGCAAGACCGAACCAGATCAAATACCTGCCTGGCCAGCACCGGATCCCCGCGCAAAGCATCGGCGTCCTCTTCGCCAATGAACCCGTCGGTCGGAAAGTGCGCGCGGATGGCGGCGGTGAGGAGCGCTTGCACGGCGAAGTCGGCGGCGGTCACGGGGGAGAAGTCGGGCTTGGAGATGGAAGCGACGCTGACGCGGCGGTCGGGGTGGTCGTCATGATGAAGTTGTGGTGTCGAGGTACCGGAAGTGGAGGTTGAAGATGTAGAAGTGGAAGAAGGGTTGAGGATGCCGGCGAGGACGCGGCGCGTGAGGAGGGAAGCGCGTTGCACGGCTAGCTCGGCAATATGACGCTCGTGCTGGTATGGTGGTTTAGAAGAGTTGGGCGTGGTGACTGTCATCTTGAGCTTCTCAGGTTTTGGTTGAGACAAGGATGTGTTTGTAAGGTTGAGGTTGAGATGTCGGTGAGTGGAGCCGCACTGGAGAGGGAGGGGACAGTAACGGAGTTGACGTTGAAATAAAGTGTGTCTATGTGGAGTGCCGACGTCTTGGTGGTGGTGATCGTCGGCGGCAGGTGGAGGCCTGGTAGCTAGCCCCCCTTGTCGAGGTGGTGTATTACAATTCCGTGTATTAAGGTGTATATCAAGGTATGGCGGTGTAATAATAGGTTGGCGGTGGTTGTGATTGCTTTTGAGACGGTGTTGTGCTCTCAGATAGGTGTGTTAGCGCAGTTGATAATGATTGTCAAGTACCGAGATGGGAAACTCTTTTTCGAAGATCTTGGCAATGGGAAGGTTTAAGAGTGAAATCAGGGAGAGACTTGACAAACCCGAGGACTCCCATGCCAAAGCAAGCGCTTCGCCTCTTGTGGATGAAGCACCACGCCATGGTCGCCATCACCAGGATGGATAGAGGGATGGATGGGTCACGGCCGTTCCATGTGGATTGGTGTGTTGTCCATGAACATGGATCTTGTGAGGAAGTTGTTTGATGAGAATATGCAAAAGTGACCTGGGATGGTGGTCACGGCGAGGCAAATCTCTCAAGGCACTTTTGAGACTTTGTGAGAGGCCTTTGGGGCTGTGACAGCTGTTAGCGATAGTGCCGCGGCAAATTCGATGTCTCAATTGCAGCCACACCTGATAAGAAGGATGGCTGAGCAGGCAATGCGCGCAAATCCGGGGAGGCGCAAAGGGGCTTTTTCAGGTGAAGGTGGTCGTCAGGTGCCGTTGTGTGGTGGGGTCGGGTCGGGTGTTCCTGGCTGCACTGCGATGTCCGGATGACGCCGACGTGCCGGGCTTCCAGGGGTGTGGGTGCGACCCTAGGGCATCTGACAGCGCTAAATGGCGTCTGTTTCACTGGTCAGCGGCAACGTGCAAACGAGAGGGGACCTAGGTGGCATTCGATCCTTCGAAAGACGGGGTTCTTTTCGACTCGACACCCACCTCGTTCCTTTTGTGCTTCAATAATATTCGGTCGCTTTCACGATGCTGATTTCATTTTCATGATTAGGTCTTTATGCCCTGATATCGTATCCGAGCCATACGAGTTGGCGTTTGGCCGCTGGTGCCGGGATTTGTTCCAGCTTATACCGGGAACGTGTTGACAGAACAAGTTTGAGTGAATGAGGGCGCAATTGGACAAACCATCGAAACTGACGAGTCTTGCAATCATCTTGAGTGATTATGACCAGAAATCAACTCATCTGCCGAGGAATCTGGATCACCTTGGACCCGACTCCTCGATTGGACCACATACAAGAAAGTGCCCGTTCCGAGCCGTGTCGCCACATCCAGTGGCAACCCTGACCGTCATGAAAGTAATCCGGCAATTATCACCTACTATACACAACGCTCTACAGGTACTCAACAGTCATCCAATAAGTGGTTGATCATGAGCAATGCTGGCTTGGTTCAAGACAGGGTATAGATCATTTATTCGTCATACAATCGTTAACGCATTAGACTCCGTTACCTTCCTCAACCTTCAACACCCAGCCTGTGACCCAACTTCCAGTCAAAGATTAGCAATTACATTAGAACAATGCAGCAACAGCCATGCCCAGAGCACCAAGGCCGAGAGTCTTTAAACCAAGTCCGACACGACCAGCAGTGCCAGTGGCGGGCGGGTTCTCGCCGTCCCCGGAGCCGACAAGCTGTTCATATTGTGTCAGCAAGTCCTCAATTATTACGGTTGTAGGAAAAAAGAAAAGAAGGATGAACTCACCGAAGCAACAGTATGCACAACGCCATTCTCAACAATGACATCAGAAGCAGTGACCTTTGCACCATTGAAGTAGACACCGCTATCCCTCACAGCAACAGTAACGGTGCCGTTGGCCAGGGTGTTGAGGACCTGTCCATCCTTCAACAGCGGGGAATAACCGACATAGTTGACAATGACGTGCTGGCTGAGGATGCCGACGATCTGCTCGTCGGTGAGGGCCGATATATTGACGGCGGCGAAAGCGCTGTCCTCGGGTGCGAGGACGGTGATGCCGGCGGTCTCGCTGACGGGCCCGGTGAGGTTGGATTGAGTCAAGAGGGCGGTAAGGTTGGAGAGGTTGGGGAAGAGGGAGAGGGTGCTGGGGACGGCGCCAGGGATCTCGAGGAGGCTGTTGTTGGCGGAGTCGTTAGTGGCGAGTTTGGTGTTAAGAGAAGAGGAGGGGATTTCCTACGAAGCCACGGGCCTAATGACACCTCCGTCAAAGGGGATGTCATTACCCACAATCGGAACAACCTGACCCGCACCGGCGAAAACGTTGGGCACACCCGCGTCTCCGACGGGCTTCTCAACAAGAGACTGGTTGACGCCCAGGCCGAGGTTGACAATCTCCGGGTCACTCAGCAGAGATTCGTAGACAGCTGCAGGAGAGTTAGCCTGCTGGCGCTTGAAGCGTAGCTTCTTCGAACTGGAAGCCGTGTTCTGCACCGAACTCATGGCGGCACGCTGGGACTGGCTGGTGGTCCTACGACGGCTGAGGGTGGAGTTGACGGCAGACTGAGTGTTGTTGGTGGCATAGATGATGAAGTTGCTGCCGACGTCGATGCTGGAGAGAATGCTAGGGTCCGCATCTTGGTAGATACTGGCGAAGTCGCTGAAGCCATTCTGCTGGAGGGTGTCGATCAGGGTGTCGGCGGAAGCAAATGTTGCCGCGGATAGGGCAAGGAGAATGTGGAAAAGAATCATGGTGATAGTGAAGTCTCGGGAATGTGACTGAGAGAAAGGTGAACGAGGCTGTCACCTACTTGGTGAGTGAAGACTGGTGTAGAAGAAGCAGTGCTGCAATGAGACACAAAGTGTAGCCATCAAGGCCGGTGGGTATGCGTCTTCTTATATATGGACTGTCTCAGCGTATTCTTCTCTTCAACTTTACACAAGACTTTGAGATCATTTCAGCCTCAACTTGGTGACTTGTAACGATTGCGGCCCTTGTTGATCGAGCCGCGGGTGAACTTGCGTCCGGACAGCTCTCCACCGACACCATTGCTCTAGAGCAGTGCCACCTTGGCAGCTGCTGAATGAAGTGCCCAAGAAGCAAAGTGCCAATTTTCGAGACCTGAAACTGGCACAATCTGCGTCCAATGGAGGAGTGGCCATGTACCGAAAACCGATCGTGGAGACCTTTACATACACCCAAAAGCCCCGGACAACTGGACTGCCCCACATATGCAACTTTCATGCAATATTGACAGCTTTTCGGCTTCTCGGCCTCATGCTTTTGGTTGAGGTAGTGGAGACCGGCATGCTGATAAATACTTGTATCACCAACATGATACGGCTGGTGAGTCCAATTTCTGCAGTTCGCAGTTCTCAGTTCTCCTCATCTCATATCGTTGGGTAGGTATGTTCTACCTTCCATCCTTGTGCGGAGCTGAGAGTCTCTCGACTTATCAGATGGAGCCAACACAAGTTATGCCGTAAGAGCTTTTTTCATGATCCTCCTTCCTGCAACGCTTGTGGATCTTGGCATCGCCAGGCTGCGAACTGATCACATATGATTTGACGACAATTTGGTGATATGTGGTGAGCAGGAAAATGGAGGAGGGTGGTGGTATCAACGCAGGGTCAAAGAGTTGGCCCAAGATGATGAAGTCCTGTTATGGTATACATCGGCTCTGGCACTGACCCCATCCGGGCGTGTAAGTGGTGATGATATATGGTCGGCGAGCCCCCATTCGATGGACCCTATTCGTTTCTCGAACAACGACTAGCGAATCAAGGGGATTACCGGGGACCTGGAAGGGTTTCACCATCGCCGAGGTCACCGACCAGCCTTACAAAACCTAGCATGTCCCGGCTGCAGCTTGCATGCAGGCCCTTCTCCGCACTTCATCAAAGCACCAAGAGACTTTCTGGAGCAAGAGAACGAACCGCCCCAGCCGCTCCATTGCATGCTGCGTAATTCGATTTTCCCACAAGGCTCCGGAAATGAGAAGGCTCGGCGTGCTTGGCTTATGTAGGTTGTGATAGAGGCTCAGCTGAAGATGCTAACGGATCGAACCAAATCGGCCGGACGGGCTCCTTTGGTCATCACAAACCGCATTCTGTCGAAGATATAGCTTGGCGCTCGCAGCCTTCTCATCCGTTTTCACCACCTTTTCTTCCAATCAAACCAACCACTGACCTTGCTTGAGGAAGATTGGGCTTCGACGTGTCCAAAGCATTACTTGGCGCTGACAGAGTCTTGCTGCTGGTCCATTGTCGTTCGCTGCCGTCCACAGGCTGTCAGGTAAGTGATGAGAAAGGGAAATGGCCTGCAAGCCGCAATTTCACGCACTTGCTGCAAGAAGGGTCTTGTGCATCCAGCCCGGGCTGTCACTGACAGTCGACGTGAATCTTACGTGGCTCCAGATGGGTTCGGATGCACGAAAGTTTGATCCGGCCAACGACATTTCCTATATGTGCTACTGAAGGCTCTAAAGCAGACCAGGCTTTTGAGGTCGCCTTCGAGGTGGGAAGGTTGAAGAGATGGTAGTGGCTAGTTGGTAGTCTCAGCGATGCACGAGCATGTTATCGAAGCCCTACAAAGGCTTTGATGATCGTCGTGCTGCATTGTTATACCGTGCCGTGGAGAGAATTGCGAAGTAGGGTCGAGATTATTAACCGAGCTCAACTTGAACGGGCAAGTGTCAGCACCTGCACGAATCTGTACTCTCCGCATGTCAATCATGGCGCTTGGTATGTAAGTTTGTCTGCTTCCCGTTGACAGATGTTATTGATATCTGCTGTCACAACACAGCAATAGAGAAAACCTACAGGTGCTTGTTGAAGCAATAGAGTGAGTCCTTGCAATTCACTCGCGGGTGTACGACACACCAGAAGCATGCAAATGAAGACCAGGACTCACAGGCCTCAAGGCTTCTGGGAGACTTTGGTCGTAGTGCGGCTGAATCATGTCCTTGACATTTTCCAAGTGTCACGGCCTATCATGGCCTGACAACATGCAGAGAGAGGGAGTTGAGAGGGTGGGGGGAGTGGTAGGAGTGGTGGAGGTGGAGAGAGGACGGAAATTCCGAATGGGCTGTCTCCGGGCAGCAGCAACCTTTCTTCCAGCCTGATGCCAGGACTTCATTGAACCCAAAACACCTTCCAGCCAACCACTTGTCAAGCCTCGAGAAAACCCCGCCCTGATTGTCAGGTCTGGATGAGGAAGTCTTTGCCGAGGATCTAGAATTGTGAAGGCGGAGTTGAAGTTGTCTGGATGTGGGAACATGAAAGTGGAGAAGACAGGTTCAGGATGAAGAGCGAGACGCCGAATGGAGTCCAGAGAACTCATGGACGAAGAGATGTCGAATGAGACTGAAGGACGAAGAAACTTCGAGGCATGAGGTTTGGCCTGTGTCCCCTCAATGTGACTTCGGTGAAGCACGATGCCGGCCCTTGCCACCTTCATGTTATGGCTTGGTCAGTTTACCTCGAATGCCACATCTTGGTCAATCAGTGCCTTGTCAACTTACATTTTCCAAGTTTGAAAACTCCGGTTAGGCACATCACCTTTTGAGTTGAAAAGACCTTCGCAGCTCGAAGCTGAGCATATCGGAGCTCTTAGGCCATCATCTGCGATATTCTGCCTGTGGTATCCATTCAATATCGGAACGACCTGTGCACTTCTTTGTAAGTTCAGTTGCTTCTCTCCAGTTATGAAAACCGATGGTTTCCAATGTCGGCAACATCACCTAATTTAGGGGATACGTGGGGATCCAGATAGAACTTTGCTGACTCGGTCAACCCCCAAGAGCACAGCCAAACAGACTCTAGGGGTGACCTACCTCATCTTCGACCAAGATGTCTGACATATACACTCCACCTCCACGAACGGCCTACTACCTCGCACAGGCATTCTATATGCCTAGCGACAAAGGAGACCGTTGGGCTATATCATTTTCCGGGAGAAGCTCAGTGCTTGTAGCGTCTGCCCTCTCCGTTGTCGTCACTCTGAGTTTCGCAGCCCTTTGGAAAATAATATGTTTCGTCTCTCTGATGTTCCAGGGCAACGAGTCCAGGAGGAGATTTGTTGGCATGATAATGCTTTGGAACTCGGGCGATGCGATCGCTGCATTCCTTCGACTGGTAACGTATACCGTTCGATGTTATCCACGGACAATCACGAAGCCCAAGACGGGAGAGTCAGAGACTCCCAGCGGGGCTTCTCAAAACACTAGTCAGGAAGGAAAGCGGCCCAAGCAAAGAGGTGACTTCCTGTACGGCTTATCTCTTTGCCTCGTTTGCTTTGCCGTCTGGGGAGGGAGTGTGGCCATGTCGACGGTCGTCTCCTGGCTCGTTTCAATTGGACACGTCGCACCCGTTAACCCAAGCGTCTTGTTTTACCCCGACATCCCTGGTGAAGTTGCTGTTCAGCAGTTGAAGGATTTCGGTCTCCGTGCCCCAGGCATCTTGCGCTCTTTGGGAAGCGTCGAAGCAGCCAAGGTGACGCTGCGCACTCGCGTGAGCATTGAGGGCGGAGATACCGGCCTCATTCCAAACGGAAATGATCTTGGCCATGAGCTCAACTACGATTATAACCTCACCGGAGTCGAGTTAGGTCTCCGGGGTGGCGACGGCCTCTCACTAGGGGTGAAGGGCTTCTGCAGAACTGAGTACGACTGGTACCGTCCTGACATGAGTACCAATGCCAGCGACGTCTACCACTTGTGGAACAACGAGAATCAATCACGGTCCATCCGGTTGTCTGAGGATGCTATTACTCGCGCACCTACCGCCGCCTTTCTGCTCCCCAACGAGTACTTTACAGCGGCCGTGGGGCCACCAGCGGATTCCAACTACTCCTTCGCTATAATAGTGAGTTCCGCGCGGCGGACCAGCGTGACGGAAGGCAGTGATCCTTGGTATACGACAGAGCTGCGTGACCAGCCCGCTGACTTAAGTCATTACAATGCCAAATTTTGGATGAAGCGCGCCAGACCTATCCTCTCTTGCTGGGAGCAGATGAAGTGGTTACACAAGGGAACCGCTCTCGACTCGATTGCCGACCTCAGATACCAGACAGATCGAACCATTCCGGACGTCCTCGTCGCAGTCCTCGAGGCAACATTCTTCGGTGGCCCGATGCTTGTCAGATTAGGAAACGCAAGCGGTGACTCGGCACTCAGGTCTCGAACTACCAGTCCCAACGGGGTGATTGATGCATCCATGTCATCCATTGACACCGACATGGAGCGGTTAGTCCTCGCGAGCTTCGTAGCGACTCGGAACATCTTCAATGATGCAACCATGTTCGGTGGCTCCGAACAAAATTACCCCAATGTCTTCCGGGGCGGCAACGGACAACCCGAGGAAGGATCCGGGCACTTTGTGGTATCCAGCCCGGACATCCAGACCTTTTCGCTCACCGGGATCATCTGTTTGGTGAGCATCCTGGTCTTTCTCACGGCGATTTGGCTCTTGCTCGAGTTCCTGCTTCTTGTATTGAAGGGCCGTCATCATCCCTTTTGGTGCAAATATCATGTGCTTGATGCGGTGCAGTTGTTTCGATGCCTGTACGAGAAAAACGATCCTGATCGTACATTCACCAAAACCGACCGTCCGACTAGCGAAGACCTGCCGAAAATTCGGCCCTATGGCGGCTGGCGGTGCAATGAAGGGGTACCACAACAGCAAATTTTCCGCGAAGCTAATGGCAAAGACACCATTTTCAACATTGAAGATGATTTTTGCCTGTTGACGCCCTGCAAGGAGAAGTCCTGCATGGGGCATATTCTTAAAGATCTAGCCAAGGAGGTCAATCGGAACAGCGTGATTGAACCCAAGGAACCTGTGAGATCTGATCGGACCACTCCGGACCCTGATACGGCCATGCCTCAGGGTGACTATGAGAAACGACCCGCGCACGACACCATCAACCCCAGTAATTTGTCCAATGGCCACAGTTAGAGGTAACATCTATTGCGCCTCTCTATGCTTGGAGAAGTGGCTGGCAAAAACGGCACAAGGTAACCTTTGAACAGGCGGTTACTTTTAACCTCTATTTTCTCACTTTCCTTGTCCTCTTTTCTCACTCCTTGAAGGCGTTGGATCCTATTTGATGGAGTCTTGTGTAATGAGAAGAGGAAGAATTCATTTCGTTTACCGGCAGACCAACGATCATGGTTTCCCAGTAATGTCTGTAGCAGAGCATCGAAACTTCCATTTGTAAAATTCTGCCCTACAACTGGTCGATCAACGGTGTCGGCCCCCCAGGGACAATCAAAGGTCCTTGCTCGCCAAAAACTTTCTTGTGCCTTGCAGCGGCGTATGACGGCCCATACACATCCAGGTACGGTGCAGATGTCGAGTGGAACGCGGCATTGGTTTCGCGGCTGTCTTGATCCCAATACAAGCGGCGGAGCCAGGAGTAAATGCTCGGATAATCATGTCGAATGGATTTGAGGCTGCATAGAAACACTGGGCGGTACGCGACGTCGAACCGAATGATTGTGGTATACAAACGGACGTCAGTCTCTGTGAGGTTGTCCCCAAGAAGGTATTTCCTTGACTTTGTTTCTGGTGAGCCACCATCGCTGGGTGCAGGGGAGGAGAGGAGTTGCTCAACACGATCGAGTCCCTCAAAAAGTGGGTACAGATTCGCGTCGTACGCCTGCTGGGTGGTAGCGAAGCCTGTCTTGTACACTCCGTTGTTGATCAAGTTGTAGACCCAGCTATTCACCTCATCAATGGAAGATTGCAGATGCTTCGGGTACAGTCCGCCACCTGGCCTGTTCACTTCACGTAAGTGTTCCGGCAGGAGGTGGTCAAAGGCGGTAGTGAGCATGCGGATAATCTCGGAACTTTCGTTGTTGACAACGGTATGGGTCTTCTTGTCCCAGAGCATGGGAACTGTGAAAGGACCGGTGAAGGAGGGGTCGGCCTTCTTGTAGAGATCGGGGAGGTACTTGAAGCCGTACAAGGGGTCTACAGGGAGGGAAGAACCTTCACCGCTGAAGTACCAGCCCTTGGGACCCATGGATGGGTGGAGTTCGTACAGATCGATAATGTTCTCCAGTCCTTTGAGAATCCGGACAATGGAGGTTCTATGTGCCTGTTACCAAATGTGTAAGTTGACGGCCCACAAGAATAACGATCAAGTGAAAGAGGGACAAAGTTTACCCAAGGACATGTGGGCGAGATGTACAGAGCATAACGGCCCTTTTCTGCCGGAAATGGAGCATTGGAATCAGGGAAGATGAAGTTACGGAAAGCACTTTCGCTGCGAATGAATGCTCCGGAACCCTGGTTATCCTGTCGTCCTGAGGTTAGCTGCGAGAGCTTGGAGGGAGAGGGAGAGGTTATAACCAACCTTGGAAGCCATTGTCGGTATGCAGATAGTTAGTTGAAAGATGATGATTTGACAATGCTTGAAGTTCGGAACGCAATCCTCGAAAGTCCAAGTCAAAAGACCAGGTCCATCG